>NW_014333261.1:174721-176780 GCF_000341935.2 Cephus cinctus | reverse complement strand
AGGGGTGGCTGATCAGGTGGTACAAGAATGGGAACAGAATAAAAAAAAAATAAGAAATTCATAAAGATATCTATCCTCGCCACGACTTTCAATGGAAAATCACAAACCGTATACAGCGAAGTCACGCGTAAAACTCATGAGAATTGCTATTGGATCAAAGTAAAAGAAAAAATTATTTAAAAAAAGAAAAACCATACAATACTCTTATTTCCATAACGACTCGATGGCCAGGATAGAAGTTTTGCTACGCGCAAAGGACGTAATCCTAATTGTTGATTTTCACAGAGAACCTTTAAATACTGTCTTACACGAGAGGTCAATAATGATTTTTCTTCTCGGCAAAGAATCACGTTACAAAGACAAAAAGTAGAAGCTAGTCCGACGTTATAAAAGCTTAATATCAGATACCGAAGCTTAGTCAATCTATTGATTAATTATAAAGCTAGATGTAATTAGTGTCCGAACGAACTATCCGATAATGGAATACACACGTGGGTATCTTCGAAAAGCATATATATATATATATTATATATATATACATATATATATATATACACGAAGTAGGATCGTGTCCTTGAATTTTGGAAAAGGATTAAAAAAAAAAACAAATTCAATTAATAAAATATAAATCACGACACGATCTTCCACGTTCATTATGGATCGTTCATTTTCTCATGCTTCATGGCATTACGTTACCACATTCTGGTGGCTCTCCAAATGTGCTTAAACGTTTCCACAAATTTGCCTCTCGCAAGAGCGTATAGCGTCTATCGTATCTCTTCTGCTTCAGTACACACGGCCCGATTAACACGAAGGCGAGTTCTCATATCGAGCGATCGTCAAGTGTCGCGGCGACGCAAGGATAACAAAGGAACGCGATCGGATAGTACCGACAGGCATATACCGGGTTCGGAGCAAACTGACGCAGGAGGACCGAACGACATACGATGACAAATAAATACAAAGGACCAAGGAGAGAAGAATAAGAAATAATAATTTCATACGAACTCAGTAGCGACATGTGATTCGCGTGAAAGGCGATTCCGCAAATTAGCATTTAACGATTGGCCGCGCATTAGAGTCATTGACGCTTATCGTCATCGGGTCGCATGTGACATTCCAAGCGTAAACAGAAAGCACAGATTTCAATATCGACGTGTTCTCCTACGCGTCTAAGGGCCACCGGACACGTGGTCCCTACAATCCAAAATAATCATCAGACCGTCAATTCCTTGGGACAGCCGGAATTTCATGGCGTCGCAAGGAATTCGTTGAATTATATTTCGAATGATGCACCCTGAGTATCTGTATATGAATAAAGAAAAAAAAAAAAAAAATCCGTGTAAAAAAAAACATTCTTCCCGGTCATTTTTTAACCGTAAAATTGCAATAAAAATGAATTGTAATAAAAAAAAGGTGACAGAAAAAAAGATTTTCAAAAGAAAGGGGGGGAAAGACCGTCAATGAGGAATTCACGCTTTCTTTTTTTTTTTCTCATTCGTTAATACACTGGGTTCTCTCGGTCAGAGGTCAACGGTTAACGATTCGCGGGGTACCGCGCGACGATAATCCCGATTAAATAAATATGTCCTCAAGCATATTTTGAGATCCACCATTTCCGTTCAATGACTCAAATTTATTCAAAAGTTTACTACGATTACTTGAGTATACTTATACTTTACGACAATTTACTTCAATCTTGCGAATGCATTAAAAGAAAAGAACGTATAATGAAAACATTATGGTAGAGAAGCCAAGCCGATGGCATATTGATATATGTGTATACTGACGACACTATACACATATATGAATACGATTAATTATTAATGGCATAAGTATGTACGCAATGTATGTATACATATAATTACGCTGATAAACATATATTATATATATATATATATATATATATATATATATATATATAAAAATTTTTAGTCACATATCCAAGGTAAAAATTTAATATCAAATTTTTCTTAACAACCTTACATACATTATATATATATATATATATATATATACGCATACGTACGTGTTTTAAGAATGAATTACATTTATGTAT
>NW_014333261.1:173334-174413 GCF_000341935.2 Cephus cinctus | reverse complement strand
ATATATATATATATATATATATATATATATATATATATATATATAGAAGAGATAAGTACAGAATGATAATAGTAAGTAGATAGACGTATGAAGAGAGGAAAGACACAGAATAGGTAAACATAATTCGATCAGACATGATTGGATCGATTGATCTGGGAGAATCCTCGTTATACATATGGTATAGTATGTGAAAAAATATAAAAATAACAAGTCAGAGTCGAGCAAGATCGATCCTACGCGTACACCAGTTGCGTGGGATCTTGTGCGACTCTTTCTTAGGTTAAATAATGATACACGATACTTATAAGCCAAGTGTTTTGCCAACCAACACCCAGAGGTCATAGGGTAAGAGAGTTTTAATACTGACCACCGTATATGTATCACGTAGTGTATATACATATATATATATACACATATATATGTATACGCACGTATAACACATATAAAGGAGGGTCTATGGCTTTTTGAGTTATTATTTGTCATATCACATGCGACAGAGCTTGTTATACGGTTCTCGAAAAGATTGCTGGCACCTCGTGCTTTAGAATCCCGTCACGTTACATAAGAAACAAGAGAATCATTCGGAGTTAGTGACTGGTCGTCATGACAACACTAATAATAACGTGAACGGCCAATGTTCGTGTAACGATCGTAATGGGCAACGATCTGGCGTCTCCGTTTTGCTGTGAATGATCTCAGGACTCCATTCCTCGATTATTATTTGGGTCCGTGTAATGAAATTGTTGTACGGAATGCTTGGCTGCGCGACAACTGGATAGACGTGAAACACGAAGTCAATGACTCGATTGGTACTGGATGAGAGCGTGATTGAATATCGGTGTCGAGATTGTCTTTGAAGGATCCGTGACAGTTAATGATCTCACGTGAGAGATGCGAGGCTGACGAAATCACTGATTCTCTATTGTCGTCTGGCACGAGATTCTTTGTAACTACAGACTTCGTCTTTGCTGCCGCGTATATCTGGGCGACTTTTTTTCTTTTTAATATCAATTCTTTGAGCTGCTTTGACTTACGACTAATTTCTCTTTTTGACCTTCTATTTTTTTTTTTTTTTTTTT
>NW_014333261.1:170565-173278 GCF_000341935.2 Cephus cinctus | reverse complement strand
TTTTTTTTTTTTTTTTTTTTACTTTAATGTTACGTGTATGTACGCACTCGCAATGGCTGCTGCCGAATGTTTGCCACGGTTCGTTTGGCTAGAGCGATATGACGAATTATCGATTCGCGATAGATCGTTGCTTAAATTAGTGCTGAAACCAATGCAATTCTCAGACATGACGTTGTAACGTGTTGACATAGCAGTATGAGCAATTTGTGGCCGAGGTATAGCAGCAAGCATCGACAGGGTTGGTAGGTACGTAAGTGAGAGAGAAAGAGATAGAGAGAGGGATAGATAGAAAGAGAGAGAGAGAGAGAGAGAGAGAGAGAGAGAGAGAAATTAAAAAAAAGAGCGAGAGCGTAAGAGAATAAAGAACAGAGGGAAAAGATCGTGTTGGTAAATACACGAATATTAAAAATGTAAGTAAAATATGTGTAAACGGAAGCTGGCTGGACGTTTGGATAAGCAGGAGGGCTCTCGCGAAGGATCGGTAAGCGAGAGGATGGATGAACTAAAACAGAATAAAAAAGTTAAGTTATTAAAGACAGTTCTCTCTTGTCCAAGTTAAAAATACTACCATTCACAGTTCTTGAGCTGATAAAGCTCGTTGCATATACGCTCGTGCGTACGGGCGTATTCAAGGAAAACTGTCGCCAAGGAACAATGATCAATGAGAGAAGATAAGTCCCAAGAAGAGGAGGTCACTTTATAGAGAATCTGTAAGTTTCATCTGGTGAATCATCTGTAAGATTTTAAGATTTTACCAACTATGTCTTTCCTATGAAAACGTTACTGACGAGTGACAATTTTAATTTGATGTATTGTCTGACAGGCAGAAGTAGTAGGATGAAAGAAAGAGAGTGAGTGTATGTGTGTGTGTGTGTGTGATAGAAAGAGAAAGAGAGAGAGAGAGAGAGAGAGAGAGAGAGAGAGAGAGAGAGAGAGAGAGAGAGAGAGAGAAGGGGGAAGGAAGGATACAAATTGTAAATAAAATCAAGAAAATTGGAGTAAGTGAGAGAAATAGAGAGAAAGAAAGAGAAAGAGAGAGAGAGAGAGAGAGAGAGAGAGAGAGAGAGAGAGAGAGAGAGAAAGAGGTTTACTGTTACTCTGGTATTACTGTACTTGCATGCACAACCAACGTACACTGGCCAGTCTACGGAGCAACCAGATACCCACTTTCGCCATCTGCGCTTGGATGCCCTTGGCGACCAGTGCTTTCACAGCACCCTCTGCCGCCACCGGTGACTCAAAGTCTACAAAGCCATAACCTGAAACACAATGATTTAACGTTAGCCAATAAGTCCATTGGACCTTGCCGTACCCGTACCCGTGCGACACCGTGCTCGATTATACGACTATACGTAAAGTGTACGAGGTGTCGGGACGAGAACTTTCGTACCGTCGTTACGCGACACTACCAGGGACTACGTAGCGACATTGCAATTACCGTTAGGCAAAAAGGATACCGTAAGGATTATAAGGTTAAGCCGATAGCCAGTACAATTTATGTCTAATACAATTAATGAGCGAACAGAATACATTGAGCAAACCAAGTTTTATCTGTACGTCAATATTTATAGGCAGTGGTTTACCTTTCGGTTTTTCGCTCTGACCAAGCTTTCTTACCGGGAAACATAGCGAGCAATAAATAATCAGCCACGTTTGTCTACCACGTTGACCGTAAAACACCGCTATGGCTCGTGAAACTTCATTTCGCATGTAAAATTTGCTGTATTAATAATGGCCCGCGATACGGGTACCTCTTTTACTGACTTTGGCACGGGTACAGAAAGGTTAACTATAGACCGAGGTAATGGATCCTTTCCAGAGAGACAAAAGAACGCGCGTACAACTAAAAAGTGTCAAGTTCAACTAAGTACCTTTACATTTATTTGTGTTTTTATCCAGAATCGCCTTTGTAGAGGTTATAGTCCCGAACCTGCAATGAGAACATGACGTGTCGATGAAAAGGCTCTGAGCCATGGATTGCGCTATACGATATTGATTTATCAATCACGTGGATTACATACTGAGCACACATATTGACGAGGTCCTTATCGGTCGTGTTTTGGTTGAGGCCGCGGATGTACAGATTCGTTTTGGATAGCTGCTCCGTTTGTTGGCCCTGCATCGCATTATTGCTAAGACTGGTACTCATGGTGCCACTTTGACTTCCCGTGGCACTGCTCGAGCTGCTGTGAGTATTCGCCGGCGAGGACGCCGTGGGCACGCGTTGACCTCCATACTGAAACACCGTAAAGTAACCAGAAGATTAGTTTCATGGCAGGAGAAGCAGCGAAAGAAGAAAAAAATAAGAAGAAAATATCCACTTAAGTCCCACAACAGTAAATTGCTTATTGAACTTACTGCCTGGTCTGGAGCCACTCGCTAATACTCGTGTTCTACCGATCGTAATGAATAATCCAAGAGAACCAAGAGGTTATGGAACTTTTTAAATTTTAACTAATCATACACTATTACTCATTGGCGACAGGCAATATCAACCGAGTGGGTCCAACCGATGCCAAAGGTACATCCGAGTGTACCTGAAGAACAGTAAGTTAAACGTGACCTTTTCCTCGTGGCATTTAGGTCTTGAGGTGGACTAGTCTCTTTCTCTCTCTATCTATGTGTGTCTCTTACGCAAAATCACTATCAACCCAATAAATAAAAGCCTGCAAGCGTACAAATTGACGTACAACAGGAACCGCCAGGAAGCGAC
>NW_014333261.1:164519-170091 GCF_000341935.2 Cephus cinctus | reverse complement strand
TAACGAAGAATCCCCCTCTCTCTCACCGATGCATGCTGAGCATAGGTGGTTGCAGCGTAGGGGTTCGCCGTAGGCGGAAGCTGCTGCGCACCGGCAGGCATTTGCGCTGCAGCAGCTGCAGCTGGGGGGTACCGAGTATACGGTTGATATGCAGCAGCAGCTGCGGCTGCATGAGTAGGCGCTGCACCCCAAGCCCCAGTACCGCTTGCTCGATACTGCACGGGATTTCCTCCGCGAGGACCTCCTCCGGCGCCGCCCTTCAGTCCATGTCCACCGGCAGTTGGACCAGCGCCTCCTACACCGGCACCAGCACCGGCACCTGCACCGGCACTACCGTTGTTCGCCCCCGCGTACGTCGGCCGTGGTCCATTCGTGCCCTGCTGAAGAAAACAAATACACTCATTATTATGCAACTCTCCACTGAACTTCATAAACGACTCATGTACACTCCAAGCGAGACACAAACGGTAAATCGAACCAAACAAAGACTCAAACAATCTTCCTGATCATACCCAAGTACACCCCGGTATCGATTGAACGTAAATTAATTTTCAATAACCTCAACGCACTTAAATTACTAAGAAAGGTTAAACCTGATTCTACGAACCCTTATTACCCACAATCTCATATCATTAGCAACTCCTTTCTCCACAAAAGCCATTATTCGGAATTCTCGGACACTTGAGCACTCTGTCCCGTTATTAGTCACAGAATCCAAAGTCCAAAGGACGTTAAGAGAACCTCATTGAATTACAGCGAAGCACAGAGCAACTGACCTAACCTCCTTATCCAGGCTACACGCTGCTTTATCACGTTGAAGGCATATTCAATTCTTGATTGCCAACGTGATGCACTATCGACTGGTATATGACAGGTATTAATCTGCTCAGACCGCCATAGTACAATGCGCTCTTACAAACAGTACACAACGTTGTACTATACAATATCGCTTTCCACAAGCTAATAAGATCTTGCTTATCAGACTATCAAACTGTTACCGGTCTCCTATAATTTGATATGCCCTCGCTCTAGGTAGCCTATAGTCTGTACCGGTGCTCGGTCAGGTGCTCGCAGGTAACAAGCCAGATCCAATTAACATACTGGTAGCACTTAGGGCACTAACAAGCGCAGCTACCGGTCGGAGACAGTTGCTTCTTCTCGCTGCTGTTACTCTTGGCACTGCAAGAGTCCATAAAGCATCCGTAAAGTCTCGTCACTGACATTAAGACAAGCCAGTACTTTGGCAACGTGTACTCTTTAAGGGGGAGCCGACTGAAGTCTCTGGGTAGCAGATAACGCTATCGCCAGCTACGACGCAGCTTAGGTCCGGTTTGCATGCACCTTTGTTACGCGACTCCTTCGTGGAAGTACTATTGACAATGAGATTGTTAATGATGTTGAGAGAAAAAAAAATTGTTCTCTTTTTTCTTCCCCCTTCATAAAACATCCAGCCTGAAAATTAATGGTAGCTAAGCGCCAAGGGATACACGTCGGTTGTTACGTGCGAATGAATTTTTCTCTCCCTTAGCTCTGGCGCACTGCTCGCTTCACTCCTCGGCAAGTCCAGAGTGAAGTTAGCGCCGAGTTGAATCAAGATGCCAATCATGCGATTCGCCAATCCAGAAGTCTTCTTTCCCTCGTCAGTCTACAATTACAGGATACGAATGAACGAAATTTTAAGTGTTCTTGAGAAACAATCTTTTTAATCATGACTTCTGTTCAAGTAATGCGTCAAATGCATGTTAATAAATTGGCACTGTCGAGCTGTCAAATAATTTCATTCCCCTTTCTAACGGCACGTTCTTGCTGATATACAGAGAGAGAATGTAGCTGGACGATTTGTAATAAAAAAATTGTAAACAATCCACATTACGCAACGGCACTCCAACAAAGTATTACGTTTCCAAAGAATCTCGTGCAAGTATCCGAATGCATCGTGAAGTATCTACCCAGTATCTGAAGAATCATCAGGCCCCGTGTAAAGCCATTACGAGAGTCGGATAGAATCGTGTGAGGAGTGAATGAACACGCGAGGTTCTAGTGAAGTCACGCGAATGACCGATTAGCATAATTTTTTAAGATTCCCACGATGCAAACAAATATGGCGATATATATATGGCGATACAAGCATAACGAACGAATCCACCGCGTGGTGTCTCTGCCTGTCGTCCGTATGGAATATCCCAGAGGCATCTTTCTACCCACAATGCCCCGAGATCCCAAAGTGAGGGAGACATAGCTACCGAGTAAAAAGACGCGATCAATTTTCGTCCTGGACGTCACGCCTCTACTACCCTAGTCAGTAAAAGTGATAGAAATATTACAAAAAAAAAAAATAATAATCATATTGATCAACGTAGTAACCGTATCAAGCACGAGTAGTGCCCATTACAATGAAAGGAACCGAACGTGCCAATGCTCGAGGATGCTTTGGGGTGCAGAGTAGGAGACGTGTACGAGGGGGTTGCCTGTGGGAGCGTAGGGAACGGAAGATATAGAGAAGAGAGGCAAGTAAGCGAGGGAGGGAGGGAGAAGGAGAGAGAGAGAGAGAGAGAGGGGAACAGAGAAAGAGATGCGAAGAGCAGAGAAGAGCATTGACCCGCAACGCCATGATGTCAAGGCGCGCCAGGCCGGTCTGCGCACACGAAGCGTTCTACTACTGAATTCTAGCGATTAGCGGATCCCAACGGCAACGTTCGTACTACTAGAACGGTACCACCGCCAGACAACCATACGGATCAATGGTTTCGATGGAAAGACCTTGTACTGGAAATCCGCTTCCAGTGAATCCTAAAGAACGACCAATGGTATTTAATTACGGATCGATCATTTCAATGGGGCTGATCGTGAATGATCGACAGATTCCATTAGGTTCTAACGATTAAAACGAACGTTACTGATAGCTGTATTCTGCCGGATAAACTAACTGACACGAAACGATGAGCAGATCATTGATCATAGATACCCCGAACGATTTCGATGAGCAGATCATTGGCGTCGTATGTCTATCTTTCGGAATCTGCTATATACCAATTAACCTCGAAATTCTAATCGTTTTCACTGATAAGGATCGAGCCATTTTTTACGTTACTTCGCGCATTCCCTTTCATCCAGTAATTCGTCCACGTGCCTCTTACTCATCCATCGTCCCTAATTTCCAATGGCACATCCAAACCTAATTGCTTATGATTTTAATACGGTCCATAGTGTATCGACAGATCGCTATTCGTGCCTTTGAATTTACACAGCACCCAAATCCAATACGATAATCGTATCTTTCCTCCTCTAACGGTGATCGATAATTAGGGGAAAAAAAAAAAAAAAGAAAATCAAAAACAAGAATAACAATCATCCCCAGTAACGTCGACGTACGATGATAATAAACGAACGCGAGAACAGCGGCGATACCAACCGGATGTTACTTCCTGCTTACAGTCTCTCCGTATTACAGTTAGACACGTACTAAGGGTCCGTTTCCGTCGTTCGAGTCATCCCACGAAGTACTGACTCAATATCGACATTCTGTGGCAAAGAATCCAGGGGGAACCTTATGGGGGTTCTGCATATAGTAGCTCGGTCCACGCACCCCGTTACGCAAGACAATTTCGTAAGAGCATAGAAAAAGGAATCGCCGAAGGATTGTTTATCGTGATCTAAGGTAAAGGTCCCGCTGGTCTTTTCAACGGATCACAAGAGAGATTTCGTTACCTGTCAAGAACATTCAACTTGACTGACCGCATACGACGGATCGATAATCAGCGCACTATTAATACCTCAGTTAAACGTGACCGACGTGCAATTAATTACTAGAACATTATAACAGGGCAATTCAGATTCTTCGTGGCCATTAAATTTGATACGTAGCACGCAATTATTTTGACAAGCGGTAATTAATAACGATCATCAGTCATTGCGAATGCTCATTCAAGTGCTCGAATGAAATTGTCCAATTTTCTATATTTTGTTTATATATATCACAAGCATGCCGAAGCATACTTTCTTTATAAATATAAATCTTAATGGACATATCGAATTAATCTGTTACCTTCAAAATGAATTTATGATATAACAAGATCTGAATACACAGCCAGTAACAGTAATTTCAACTGAAATTGAACAATCCTTATCCATTCTCATGATTAATCTTACAACGCACGGTTTGCCACGTGGCCGTCTCTTGCATAGTAGTTTGGAAATTACAAAGCGCACTTAATACACTGTAACGGCTGGTTATATCGCGACGTGCACAGGGGTAATAAGTGCAGGGACTGGCTTCAGGCCTATTTCACGTGCAGCCGCTCTGCACAAATCCCGTAGAGGCTGAGAGGTACGATAAGAAAAAGCGAGAGGACACGGTAACAAGAGAGGGATAAGGGACCTGGACCGGGTTGTTATCAAAGAGGCGTGACCGTGCGAGGTCACTGATAACTGATAACAAGGTCCCTTATCCTTGAACGCCGTGAGCAGTGCTCCGACACACGCTTCACTTTTGTCTGTCGGTTTCCCCTCGTCTGCTTCACATATCCACCGTGATGTCCAAAATAACATACACCTTATGAAATAGTCCAAATCTGCAATAAAAATAGTAAAGACGTTATCGCGATAAAAGAAATAATTGTTTGTCTGATAAGATTTTCCAAAATTACATCACCGACCATTCCATGTACAATCAAGTAATTCCATCAACCCCCATACAACTCGCTCGTAGGTGAAAACAAACAAAAAAATTATTAAACCAGTAATCAGTCCGACTATAGTACACATGAGCAGAGATCAGTCACGTGATCCTAACCAATAAGATATATGAGAATTGAAACTCCGAAGAATGAACGATAAAAGGACCCCGTCGCAAATCTCTCTAGCAAGAAGAAACCAGGTGTCACATCCGATGGCTTCAACCACCACCCCCCCCCACCCCTCCTGCCCCCCAGAAACTATCCAGGACTTCAAGCTTTCTTAATGCAAATCTAAATTCCACATCGAGCGTCACGCTCTATCGGACGTCGTCGAGTATTCCGCGAGTAATCCCGTTGTCTGGCTATCTGCAGCAGCCGGCGTACCAGGAGATGCGAATCAAGCGTGCCTCTTAATCTCGATCATAGGGAAGCAGGTAAAGCAGGAGACGGGAGGCGAGCGAGAGGCAAGGCATCGTCAGGGCAGGCGAGCCGAAGAAGAGGAGGCGTGGAAGAGTCTGAAATAATAAAAGAAGAAGAGGAAGAAGTGCAAGATGAAGGAGACAGAGAGGAGAAGGAGGAAGAAGAAGAAGAAGAAGAAAAAGGGAACTTGCCGGCAGAAAGCAGAACCAGTTGTCCACCGCACTCGTCCCCTTTGAGCAGCGTCCTCGGTTGGCGCATACCAGACATTCCGTTTCTTCACCTTGAGAAACGCACGCATGCAACAGCTATGACTGCCGCATCGCGTATCTGACCTTTAAGGGACTGTGTCTCGAAGTGCCCGGCAATATGGGTCTACGGACCCACCTGATCTAAACTTCGAAACCATTGGAGAAGAGAGCCTACGCCCAAGCCATCTGGAACCTTTTACATCGAGCTAACCACCCCCCCCCCCCCCG
>NW_014333261.1:0-164404 GCF_000341935.2 Cephus cinctus | reverse complement strand
CCCCCCGATTAATCCTAGAATCCTTCCTTCTGCACTTAGTTCTTCCTTTTTCTTTTCCTCTTTTCTTCTTCTTTCTCCTCCCTCGACATTTCTCCGGGCTTGACTTCGCTTTTATTGCCATACCCAACGGCCGTAACTACGGCGAACGGTGAAATTGACGGTGACTCGAATAAAAGTGAACTGGTTCGGGTTTAGGTTAGGTTGGGCTGAGCTTACCTCGAGCGTTCGTTGAATCCCATCGACTTTCGCGAGAAATATAAACTTTTAGCGTTTTCATCGAGTAAACGATACCAATGCAATATAAGAATTTACGTCGGTAGAGTTTGCATGATTTTTATCATACCCGGCGAACCGAGTCTGAGTCTTAACGGTATGATAAATATCTGAGAACAGTCCCAGTCGTAACCCTTCGGTCTTCGTCGAGCGCTTCTCATCTCAATTGAGTACGAGTAAAGTCTGCATTGCTTTTTTTCGTTTCGTTGCGCTCAAGATTGAGTCGCTCGGATAAATTTCGGATAACTTTTTTTTTTTTTTGTAATATACTCAAAATCATCCCTCGAAGATTCGTCAAACGGAAATATAATACCGTCCGTATACGGGAATTCGAACGGCACCGTAACCGAGACTCCTGATACTTTAACGTTGTTTTTACTGGCGTAGCAATCGTGCACTTGTCGTGCCGTGAAAACGCGCGTGTTTGCTTTAACAAGGTTCTCCGATAAGTACGACGTGTTCGACTAAGTAAATTCATAGGTGGGAACGTAAATTTACTGAAGTTGTTTATGCGGCGAGCATTCGAATCATCCAGATTGGGGTATATAGGATTAAGACACCCGGCTCACTAATCCTACGATGCTTCCACGCATGTCCGTAGCACTCCCGTTTATACATCCATTATATACCAATGGCTTATATAGAGTTGTTGACCCGCTATAAATTCCTTGGGTGTCTTTTGACCCGCTTCTGACATACCAACCACGGGAACCAGGTATCAGGAAACACGATCCACCGATTACAATGTCTATCGGATGTAAATAAGTCAAAAATCAGCATGAGTCATCGAGGGTCCTCTTACCTGTAACAGAGTAAACAAAGGATACGATTACTAATGAGTCCCAAACGCCGTACCTTATCGCGCAAGAGCAGATTAGAGACCAAAAGGAAAAATAATAGACAGTTCAGGCAAACTGAATGACGGGTCAAGAGTACAAAGGCGTGCATCGAGCGGAATGGTCACAGAGTTCAATAAAAAAGATTGTCAATAGAAACAATGCATTATATTCCATTAACGGTGAACGAATATTCAAGACGAGTGAGCTTCACAAAAATATCAACAAAATCGTACAGACAATTCCAAGGATGAAAGGTCCGACGAGTAAATAAATTCCACCTAATATTCACAACTATTCAGGTATTATTCAACCTTAAAGAAAAACAAGTAAAATGCATCAATGAATCACGCGAGGTTCCTTATCGGCAACGTGAATGACGTCGGCGTGTGCGCACGGTGACGTCAAGCCAATAGAAAGCGCCCTCGCGGATGACGTTGCACACGTAGAACCCTGTGATTGGTCAAACGCGCGAAGCGCTCGAGCCAATGACGGTAGATGGCCTTAACAGACTTACATCTAGTAGCCGGCCGGCCTGCCCGTCTGTTTGCCTGACTAACACGGTGGCTACACACGGACGACTCCGCTGGCAGTTCGAGCTGCCGATAAAGCCGCCTTTGCATAACGGTTTCCCATCCAGCCCGGTAACCACTGACATTTTGACCCGCTTTGACATTCGCCGATAAAACCGTATAGGAAGCGACGACAGCGACAATCAGTCGCGACTAGAGTTTCCGTCTGTCTTGGGGCTTCGGGATTCTCGTACCGAGCGCAAAAGGGAGACAGACGGAGGGGGGGAGGGAGGCAACAAGCAGTCACGAGAAGAGCACACCGGGCATGCAGTACAGCCTGTAAAACGATCGTGAACCACGACGGAATGCGATCAACGAGTATGACGCATGTCGTTGCACGCGGGAGTAAAGTTCCCCAGGGTGAATCATTTCGCTGCGACACGAACAAGGTCGTTTTCACGAGGTCGTTTTCGACGTGAGGCGTCTCGCCGAAATTATTGTCAGTTGCGTAACAACGTGTAACGGCAGGGAAAACGCTATGTGTATCCAGGGACAGTCGTTTCACGATCACGCATCGGCACTTACGGCACATCATTAAACCCTTATTCGATCGAAATAAAGTTGTGTACTGACAGCCGAGCCATAAGCAATGCACAACGCAGCCGACAGATACCAACAGTGAGTATCTTAAAGACCGTACATTTTAAATGGAATTAAAATGGAACACTTGGATTTATATTAGTCATTGTTCGTGCATCTGTACTGCCTGACTCTCGTCAGTTCACTGTTTAGGCCATACTGAAAAGATAAAATAGTACTTGGCAAAAGTCGAGGCCAGAAGGATTTTTGAGGTTAGGAGACGAACTACGGAGTGAAAGAGTGGAAAATACTTTTATGAAAGAATATATATATAGATACATATAATAGTAAAGTAAAATACGCCCAGTATATTAAGGCATAACGAAGCGAGCAAACGGTAAACTAAATTTAATGGAGAAAGTGCGGTGGTTGTCGCAGCGGACTAGCGAGGTTAGGTTAGGTTCAGCCTCGCGACGGCAAACGCTCGCGGGGAAGAAAGGAGGGCGAAAAGAGGAGCGAGATGATGAATTTAAGGATGAAAATAGGAGAAACGAGAATTCGGTGAAGGACGGCGTCTGGAGTGAAACGGACGCAGCGTGCCGCAACCACAAATAATCGATATTCTTGCAGAGCCCCAACCGGCACAGTCGCGCCAGCTATACATCCTCGGCCTGAGCTTCTCCGCCTGTGACTCCCTTCCTTACGAGACCCTTGCAGACCCTCTGCTATCGCCTATAACCCCTTACGTGCTGCTCAACCCCGCCCGCAACCCGTCTACACGAATGCAAGTAGACACGAGAAGCATTCGAAACTCTTTACAACTGAACCCACGTGAGACGGAGACACGTTCACCAACCGAGCAATGAGTACTCGTTTTTAGATTATGTATCTCAAATCTAACAATACAGCCACATGTGAATCGAGTATACCTCCCAGCAATCTGAATTCGTACAAAGCATTAATAATCGTCTATCGCGATCTTCCAGGGTTCGTTCACTTAAAGTGTACAATAGCGTACAAAGAGTAAATTCGTCGTGGATGTCTCTCTATCCGAATATTCAGAGTAGAAGCCAGAAAGCAATAGCGTCAGGTAACGTAGGTAGGTGGGTAGGTAGGTAGGTAGGTAGGTAGGTAGACGGGGCACTTAGGTAACAAGGTAAATAAAGATACGTTACAAACAGAGGGTACTTAGAAGTTTCCTCGTTGCTAAAAATAGATCAACTAAGAAAATGAGAATGAACGCTGCCTCTGTCCTATAAACATTCTCGTATACGAAATCGAGTTTTTACATAACCTCGCAGAGTCCAACGATTAAATTGAGGGTTAAACGAGGTCTGTGTCAGTGCATCGGAATCTATACGGATATCTGTTTTTTAGTACACGACGGAAAACAACTCTATGCCGCAGAGAGCACTGCCTGCCGTATACCGTTACGTGCCTGAATAAATGGCAAAGCCGTAACGCGTCGCCATTTACAAAATCTGCCAACCACGTGGACTGCGCTTCTTCGCTCGTGTCGCGAGTACCAACATCCATTGATCCACAGAACTGAAAACGTAGCATGGGATACGTGATATGCGCGGTAAATTTAAATTATTAAACGAGTGACCATTGTAAAGCGTCAACTGTGTCGTGTCAATGTCTACATCGGTATTGCTCGATCGGTCACGTTCTTCAAATATGGGTAGTCCTTGGGATCGTTAGCTTACGAAAAGAAGTCACGTTACCATCAAACCCATATTTCTCTATATAACATACTTAAACACTGATTCATTTATTGTTCTCTTAGGAAAGTATCCAAAGGGCAGATCGCGGCAAATCTCAGAGGATTTTTTATAAAGAATTCATAAGCATGTCGCCAATGCCGGAAGGAGGGGTGTACTGTCGCAATGAAAATTCGTCACGAGGGAAATATGATTATTTTATCGCAGTCGGACATGACACGCTCGGAGAAAATTATTTAGCTTCTTTTTATTGCTGCTGATAAGCTAGGTTTAATGGGACATAAATTGTGGATGACTGTACACGATTTTAATTTTTACTATTTTTTTTTACAATCTTAAAGAAATCTTTTTTTTTCATTATAACGTTACGATCTATCGATTTTGAGAATCGTGAATCTCTCTTCAACAATTGTATAGTATTACGTTAATTACTTAAATTATTTGGTGGATTCGGCGTGCTCGTGGTTTTTTAATACACATATACTTTTTGTCCGTATACCACGTGACACGTGTGTATACGAGTGAAAAGTAATATTCTTACGGGATTCAATTTTTAGTACAATTGTATTTGGCTAATGGTAATTACGCGAACTTATTTCGGAACCGAAAGCTATTGCCTATTGTCAATAGCTTATAACCTGATCGAAACATGGCCGAGCATTGACACTAAAAAAAAAATATAATTTTTACGCTGTATACTCGAAAATATCCGATAATGAAAACTTGGCGCAAGAGACCCGCGGCTAAGTGTTCGTATTAAATATAAAAGCGTTTAATCGAAAAGTATGTTCAGTCTACTCGCAGGTTTCCAAGAACGAGACGTCACCGCACGGAACGACGAAGAAACAAATGCTTTCGCGCATAATAGTGTACAATAATCGGTAAACGCAAGCTACCGACAACAGATCGGCATTTCGACATTTTCAAAGCAAACAGTACACTTTTCCCCGAACTCATTTTCTTATCTACAAGGCACTCGGTACGATTCCTCGTAAACGAAGGCTAACAAGGCAAACAGAGCAAGAGGGTTTCAGGCTAATAGGCATAACAATGCACGCACGTACATTGTAATAGTGAAAAAAAGGTTGGACGTAACGATCAATCGGCGTCTGTCGCGAATAGGAAAGAGAGAGAAGGAAGTGAAACGATATCAATGGCAGCGAGCAGAAGTAGCAAGGGCTCCGACGATATCCGCACGGCGTGTAACGCACGTGCGCGCACAGGATAAAATTTTCCAAGCAGCAGCAAGTCACGACAAGGTGGATTCGCCATAATACAGATATGTAACAACGAGTGCATTCGAGCATAAGTGCGTAAAGGGAGAGGTTGTTGACAAAGGGTAATAAAAACCGCGTAAAAATTTCATCCACCGTCTTCAATCTGAAGATACGTAGACGGCATTGGACATATCGACAGAACGTCGAATGACGCAGGGGAAAGTTTGCGAATAATTGGCGAGCGACGAATGCAACGTAAGTCAAGAAGGACAAGAACGAGGAAGAGGATCTCTGCCTCTTTGTGAGTGAAAATGGCGTGAACGTAGAAGCGGCACGAGAGAGTACCAAACCGAGGGCGTTTCTCTGCCGAGGTCGTAAGGTCTATGGCCGGGGTGCGGGTTATTGGGAGGATCTAGCGAAAACGTGGTTTGCGCGTGTACCCTAAGGTATTCGCATCGTGGAAGCCGAGCATGAAATACTTGTTAGGGACTACGGGAAAGGTGTATAGCCGCGACACAGTAGCATCGTAGCGATAAACGAGATTCGCACTTGTTTGCGAGCTGGCAAGGGATAGGATGACTGTGGGAGCGCAAGTAGGAGAGCGAGACAGGGAGAGAGAGAGAGAGAGAGAGAGAGAGAGAGAGAGAGAGAGAGAGAGAGAGAGAGAGAGAGAGAGAGTGCGGGAGGGTGGTGAGAGAAAAGAGAGAATGAGATAGATGGAGGAGATGGTGAAGGAGGAGGAGGGCCAGAGGAGAGGGAGAGAAAGAGAGACTGGGTGGGGCAGCAGACGCCCCGCGGCAAGCTGTCAAACTACGCCGGTTCCCCATGCAAACCAATCCGCCATGGGCAAATACGTAAGAGAATAAGAGTACACATGTATAAGGAGAGCGCGTTGATAATATTCAGGATGATCGAGGATATGTTCCCTTACCATCACTTTGTAGTTGAGCTTCCTCGGCGCGGCTACGTTTTCCATTCTCACGGACATAATAACAGCGTGCTCCGGTGTGTCCGCCGGTTGTATTCCTTTGGGTATATATCCTTAAGGTATATCACCACCGTTCTTCTCTGTCTTGCAGGAATCACGAATTGAACCGGGGCGTTATTGTACGTCAGTTGCTAGCCCACTTTGAAGAATATCCTAGGGTGGTTTTAGGGTGATGGATGCTTGGTCGGTCGACGGGGTTGTGGGTGGTTGGCTAGGTGGCTGGGTTACTGAGGGAGTGGATGATAATGATGATGACGATGATGGGATACCGTGTTGTATCCCTTCTTCTTCAGCTAATGTAAAAACCGCACGTATCGGTTCGACACTGGCGAACAAACGAGTTAGAAAAATTCACAGCACAGAGTGGCGAAGAGAGCACACGTTCGTGTCTCTGTGCGCTTTTCCGCACGCGTATAAACGTACAGCTCGTGGCTGTATGCGCGGTTCTTTCTCGAGGATAAGAGAGCAGCACCGCGGCTGTAGCAGCAGCAGCAAGAGGCAGCAGACTGCAGAGTGTCAGAAGGGTGTGTCGTGCACTTTTCACTCACAGGAAACCGAACTGTTCACGTTTCACCCGATTACCACTTCACCACTGGCCTACGTTTAACGCACGGACTGAAAACCCACCTACGTTTCTTCTTTTTATTAACTAGTCGCCCCGTGTCGGCCCGGACTCTACGCTTCACTCGTTTCTCGCTCGATCTCACTCTCTCTCTTTCTCGCTCTATCTCTCTCCTTTTTGCTCTCTTTCTATCGCTCTCTATCGCGCGCGGATCACCTTTATATATCGTACAAACGTGGCACGGCACTACAGCATGTTACAAAAATAGATATTGGATCTTAATAAATAATGTACAATTACTTGTCGTTAGGAAACATTAGGTGTGTGTTGTCTTGTAGGTAGAGTCTAAGCTACTGCCCGGCGAAGTTCGCCCATCTTGCCCGAAACTGAAGGGAGTTGCCGTTACGCGGCGCCACTGTACCAAAATGGGGCTCCGGCGGCCGTGACGGATTTTCAGACACTCAACACATAGCCAATCGGCAGACCCCGCGCTGACGGCTCGCGAGATGGATCTATGCCACTGTTACGTACTCCAGAATGAGACGGTCGTATCCACGAGCCTAGACTTCGCGTCGTGCGACGTGTTTTACGTGATTGCTTTACACGTATGTGTGTACTGCATACGGCCAAGTGCACTAGGGCGCGCGCGCATAACGGCGGCTGACGACTACGACGACGACCGCGACGATGACGAGTCGCGACGACGGCGGCGGCTGCAACCACTACGGACAGAGAGAGATATTGTACACTCACCCTCGATATTCGCACGACCCTCGCCCTTCTCTACGGCAATGCGCTCTGAAGCCAAGAGAAAAATCATTCGAAATTTTCTGACCACCAACGTGTCTCTTCCCCTCTCTTCCCATCTCGCACTACTCGTCACGCCGCACACACAGATCCTATTGATCACGTGGAATGCGCAATTTTTTGGTTCTTTTTTTCCTCCTCTTTCTCGTTTTCCTTTTCATCGCCAGCAGAATCCCCACCGAACGGAGTCCTTGCGAATCGGGTTATCGCTCCGATTCTGCTTTATAAGTGTGGAAACAGAAGGGAAGAGAATCGCCATCGTCATTGACTAATTTACAGACTCAATCGTCTACTCAGTTTACTTACTTAACTTACTCCGACGGTCCTGCCGATCACCCTGGATCGAATGCTCTCTCGAGTTGCTTTGCAGCATTCCATCGCTGGAGAGTGTAAAACAAATCCACGTGGAGCAGTCCGATGTAGAATACGCATGAGACCCAGGAATACACTGAAATCTTTCAGAAGGATGTCAATATGTACACACACGTAGAATGAAATACCTACATTTATTTTTGCTTCAGTATACAAACAGGTATCTACCCAAATTATAAATGTATATAGAATTTTTGTTTATGCTTTTTTCTCATTTAAAAATTTACTGATATCTTTGAGCCCTGTGTTTGACGCCTCATGACTAACCCCGTAACATTTTCCTATGTGTTTATCAGAATGCTATGAGATACTGCAGCATTAGGAATTCAAACTGATACGCTCAAGGGGCTGGTGAAAGCTGTCCTGACCTTTATCGAGGATATCTAAAGTTGAATGGCGTGACAGGAATAAACATACCTTCTCAACGTATACCAAATCCAAGAATATAATGAGACTTCTGGACGTTAATCGACGGCTTTCTCGGTCATCCACCTACGTAATTGTCAGTTGGAGCAGAAAGACTAGTGGAAGTGTCGGCGGTACCTGGCGCGATGCAGACGCGCCTGAGACCGGCAAGAAAGCAAGCGGTTTTGTTTTGACCGATGTCTTTTCTCGCGTGTCTCTCTCCGCGTGGCCGTGGACAAGGTCAAGGCCGTTGCCTTCCTCTACCTCTACCTTCCGCACCTTCTCCTCCTCATAGTCATTTTCTCTCTCTCGCACACACACATATATATACTCTTACCCGGGCTACCTACGCTAGAGCCAAATAAAAATATCCCCACGTTCGCCAATCTCACCTACTGTTAGATTCTCGGTGGTCCTTCGACCACTTGTAACTCGTGGCAATGGCGATAACGACTTTACCCAGGAGTCAGTACCTACAGCATCCTTGACGTTGTCTAAACAGCCTGTAATTATACAAAACTTTTTTATTTTCTTTATTCAATTTTACAGATGGCACTATATACAAAATCAGAGCAACAAGTTGAAATCGTACCAAGTAGACAGTGTCCAAATTGATTGACGTACCAGGATATCTGACTATAAAATTATCAGTCTGGAATTGTTACCCACGTTGTGGTGGACAAGCTGATCATGATGGGTTCTGTATAATATCTTCTGGTGTCAAGAACACGCGGTCAATCGCGTGTCTTATGGCCATCCTCCGTATAATTGATTCGCCTCCTGGTATGCATTATATTCGTACTTATGGCTAATACGTATGTAAGAAATAACGCGTCCCACTCGCTGAATCTAATGCCGAATTTCTTTTCCCAATACAGCATCGTCAACTTCCTCGACCCTCCCTCTGGATATCCCAACGAGTCAACAGTCAATATTCTTCACCCGGGTGTCTTCGATTCACTCATTTATACTCACTCAGCACGCCTGTATGCAACAAGATGGTAACTTAGCGACACAACGCTTTATTTTTTATTCCTCTCATTTGTTTTTCTTTTATCGCCACTTAGCCTCATTCCACTTTAACTTCAACATACGTAGATGTATGCTATACCGTTTGATGCTCCATTAGAATAATGATTTTAGTATACTCGATACTATAGTATGAGTAGATATTTAATATGTCTATTAATACATTGGTATCAGGATATACACTAGGATTGATTGATAGTTATTAAAATAAAATTTCTCCATTCTGTTGAGAGGGTTGATAATATTCTAAAGTAAGATATTTCTCATACTAATAAAGCCTACTTGTGAATTCTATGTGGAACAATAATGTACATGTAACCATAGTTACGATTCAATATAGTATTCAAGGTCTCACCAGCATTATGCAAATACATTGAAATACTGAGTAATATTGTACAGGTTTAATAATATTTATTTTAAGGTGCCACAGCAATTTGATTGTCTATTTAATGAGGGAGAAAAATAAAGCTGCTTGAAGTAAGAAGTACAGTGACGAACGAGGAGGACGAAGACTAAAAATCGTCTGTGAGACTTCGAGACGTCTCGAATTAATTAAAAAGAGGTTAGGACGACACTGTTATAATCGACGAGCAATTAAAAGCATAGAGGAGTCTGAATAAGTTGAATCAATTAATTGAAGTGAACTGAAAGCGATGCATATTTCTTGAGATTGTCTTTACAAGCGTCAGACGCCATAAGGATTATATGCATACATTGGTTATTGGTCAGAAAGCTTAAGTCTGTACTGGCTTTGACGACAGATGAAAACGTTTTCACGTAATAAAGCTAATTGCGTTGGTATATCGGCCGACATAGGTAATCGATATATTCTTCATGGCTCTCGTCTCCAGAACGTCGACGACGTTAATTCCACGAAGACCTGTCCTTCCCTGAACAACGAAATCCAACGGAAACCGACGTCAACCGGCTACGTGGATTTCCGTTGGCTCCAATGCCGGAATAATCCCGTGCGGAAAGCCTTTCTAGAAAACGAGAAGAGTATTTATTGATCCAGGTTGTATAGTCGCTGGGTGCAGGGCGCAGGAAACTCGGATGTGCCCTACGTATAAGAGTTAAACGCACTCATCGCGAATCTTCCTTCCGGCCAATCTTCATCATAGCGTTATGGTCCATATAGGTATAGGGCTCTAACAAGGCACAGGATCATCCGTCCCAGGATATGGCTGAATATCTAATAATTTATCATGCATATAACTCAATTTCCTGCGCTTAGTACTTGATACATATCAATTTATGGGAATTTTTTACATTTTCATTTGCAGTCAAGAATACGAAGTTTTTACATCCCTGAAATCCCAGACACAAAAACCGTTATAATGGTAATGCTATTATCGCTTATAGTAATAGCTGCGTTCTAACCTAACCAAATTGTCCTAATCTAGGAAGAAAATTAAATATATTTCCAATTCTATCAATCAGTGTTCTGTATGAATATTTTGGAAATCAATTGAAAGTGAATTAATCGATGTTCGATCAGAAATACGTATGACCTGGAAGTGGAACGAGAGTTATACAGTTTGGCAGTGTATATATATGGGGGCAACGATTGACCTTTTGTCGGGGGTAACTCTGGTCGTCAGCAGGCCGACGGCGAAGGCTAGTAAGCCTTTTGGGCCAGAGAGAGGAGTGCAAGCGGCTGGCACAGGGTGAGAGAGACTACGAGAGGGACTAAGGGAGAAGGATGAGGGTACAGGAATGGGGAAAGAGAGGAGACAGAGGTTGTTCAGGGAGGGAGAGAAAGAGAGCGAGAAGGGAGGCGTTATTGAGCGGGCATTTCCCACAAAGCGCAGACGAGGGCAACCACCCTGCGGAACAACGTCTGCAGTAGAGCCTGTCTTCTCTCGAAATCCACTGGCAGGTCTCTCCTGCAAAAATCCTTTTCTTAGATGCAGTAAGTATAATGCCAGTCATCTTTGTTCGGTTGAGATGAGAATTCGATAGTTTTGGAAATGAACTTTAGTGCTACTTATATTCATTTGATTGACCGTTATCCACGTGGGGACTGGAAAAGTAATAAATGTATCAATTGATATCCTTGGATTAGAAATACGACGTACTTAGATTATAATGGCGATGCTGAGATTTGATCATCGTCCTTTTCATTTTTCTCATCCTTTCTTACTTCCGCAAACCGTTGGCTTGGCTTTCTTGTAGCCTCGTCTGCGTCACACCCTTTTCCGCTTCCCCACGCTTTTCCCTTCTAACCTACATAATTCATTAATATTAAGTGTATGTTTAATATCATTTCTATCGTACGACCTCTTTAAACTGGGGTTATTAATCGTTTTTGTCAATCAGAATTCTGATTGACTGGATCGTGCACGACGCTCACGTGGGACGGTTATAAACTGTTTGGTTATTTATAATGTTCTAAATGCGTGGGTGGAAATGTATAGCGTAGAGCATATGACACGTTGTGTGATGTGTTTATTGAGTTAAAGGAAGCCACTAATATGGGTGAGGGTGCTTGAGTCTCTTATGGCAGAAAAGATTGGAATAAAGGCCGAGTTTTACGCATTGCATATTTTCTTGAACTAAGTACAATGAACTCTGATAGTCTAGAGGCTTTTTCTCAAGAAATCTTTAGTGAATGGTTTGTTTGGGGGCTTAGAGGTTATTAAATGTAATTTATTAATGGTTATTTTTGTGTAGTAGAGTCATTGTGGATGTCACTGCGGTTTTTGCCCTTTTTCTTGTTTTCTTGTTTTTAAGTTCAAGAGCCTTGACATTGTGAGTTTCTAAGATTTTGATAGATGGCGGTAGTATCGCAATTAGATCAATTCCAACATGGCCGATGCCACTGTAAACGACGAAATCCAAGTTGAAAGAAAACGACCTCAATTTGGTAATCGCATCCTTTCTAACAATGATAACGTCTTTCAGCATAATGCGTGGTATGGCATTACATTATTATACACAGATTTATAATAAAATTTGCACAAATTTATTTCTAACCTATGTATCTCGGCATTGTCATACACGTTACCGCAAAAAACCACCTGGTGGATCACGATATCTTATTGATGGAAAAAGAATATTTGAATTTAACTCCTGGTACGAATAATCATTCCAAAATGACATTTTTGTTATGCTATTGTAATTTCTGTATTTTATAATTTTTTCATTGAAACGCATGTCTTATGCTGGGAAATACTTTTTCATTGATAATTAATGGAATGCTTTTATTGTACAGGGATAATGTGCAATGGGACGAAGAACAGGAAAATGAAGCTCGCCAACGTGTTGCAGATAATTCAGTAGTTACTGCTTCATCTGAAGAAATTTTAAAATTTGATAAAGAAGCTGATGTTTTCTGGGATAAATTCTATGGAATTCATCAGAACAGGTATATTTTTAAAATGGCTGATGATTGCAAATAATAGTAATTATTCATAAGAAGAATGAAATATATATTCCTTTTAGATTTTTTAAAGACAGACACTGGCTTTTTACGGAGTTCCCAGAATTGGCACCTAATATTGTTGAACAGAATCTTGATCAGGCTCTGCGTGTATCATCTTTAGAAGGTGATGCTAACAATTCTTTGAATCCTAGGAATGTTTTGCCTATGCCATCAAGAATATTTGAAATAGGATGTGGTGTAGGGAATACAGTCTTTCCTATACTTTCTTATAATACAGATCCTAATTTATTTGTGTATTGCTGTGATTTTTCCTCAACAGCGATTGAAATTCTTATAGAAAATTCAAGTTATGATTCCTCTAGGTAAGAATTACATACATTATTGTACATATTATTCTTAAAAGATATTTTATTCTTCAACAATTCTGAATTATTAAAGGTGTAAAGCATTTGTCCTTGACGCAACACAAGATGCATGGAATGTGCCATTTGAACCTGAATGCTTGGATATAGTAGTATTGATATTTGTACTGTCTTCAATTCATCCAGACAAGTTAGTATTTTTGAAACATGTTTATTGATCAACAAAGTCAACTGTCATTACTATGCATTATTAACTCTTTATAAATCCATAAACAGAATGTGTCACATAGCAAAGCAGATTCATAAATATTTAAAGCCTGGTGGAATGGTATTGTTCCGTGATTATGGAAGATATGACTTGGCTCAATTACGATTTAAGAAAGGACGTTGCCTTGCAGAGAATTTTTATGCTCGGGGGGATGGTACCAGAGTTTATTTTTTTACACAAGGTAAGCAGTAATCTAGTATCTTCTACCAAGCATCAATTCTTCTGTTAAGTGTAATTACATCTTACCTCTAACATATGTTTACCCATTTCAGCGGAGGTTAAAGATATATTTGAAAACAGTGGCTTTGTTGAAGAGCAAAATCTCATTGATAGAAGACTTCAAGTCAATCGAGGAAAACAACTAACAATGTACAGAGTTTTTGTTCAAGGAAAATATCGAAAAAGTTTATGACCGCTGTAGATATTTAAAAACGTACAAAATACAGATATTTTCCTGTTTATACATTTGACATGGTTCTTTTTATGAGTGTTCATAATTCCATACTGATAAAGCAACAATAAAGATGCACGTAGAAACTATATTACCTACTCCAGAAAATATTGGGTTACATTGGTATATACATCTTCAGTCTACTCACCAGACCTGCGGACGTGCAGTTTTACAATGTTGGCTCCACTTTTTCTAGTATCTTTGCTATTATCCCATTTCGCATGTGGGTTATGTATGGTTATGTATCCATAACCAACAACAACCAATAATGCTGTGGATTATCCGGATTGCCGGTATTAGAATTCGTGTTGACTTAATTTATAGAGAATCTAAACCGAATAGTTAATGTGCTTCTAAACTATTATAGAAATCAAATATAAGATATTCATTATTATTGTCTGTTATTTTACATAAAAATGGTGCGATACTTTTTGACCATGTCTTACATTGGTACTCGTTACAGGTATATTTGCAATTTTAAGAGAGAATTCATAATTTCTAGTAATAACTCTATGATTACGTAAAATTCAATGATGTCGGGTTAACATTTTCAGAGGAATGCAAAAACATGGTATCGGAGAGAACGTTAATCAAGTGGATTTCATTCAAGGTGCGATAGAGGCTGCTCTTTCAAGACTTGTTCCTGCAAGTATAAATCCTCCTTTCCTTACAGTGTCTAGCAGGTGTTTTTATATTAATTGAGTACGTTCTGTCAGGTTTTTTTATTTGATCATCTGTGAATACATACAATTTTTTATAGAACTGATGCTGGAGTTCATGCGCTGCATTCTAGTGCTCACGTTGAGTTGCAAAATAAGTATGATGTAATGTACGATTCTTCCAGCTTGATCAGATGGGCTAATCGATACTTTACACGCTGTGGTCATGATATTAGGTATTGATGCGATGTGTAATTTATAACTATATTTAAAATGATTCAGCATCTTCACTTTTGTAGGATTACATCTTGTGTACCTGTTACGCACGAGTTTCATGCAAGGCATTGTGCAAAATCGCGTACCTATATTTACCGATTTTTAGTCGACAAATTACCTGGATCGAATAGCTTCCCTATAAGTGAACTTGATCGTTCATTTCACATTGGGTAAGAATTGATTAATTCTTTTGTAATTATTACAGAATGTGTAAAACGTCTCATTAATATATATTATTTTCAGAAGCAGTGATTTTGACGTAGAAAAGTTACAAAAGGCCCTTGATGTGTTCAAGGGACGCAAAGATTTTCAGACATTTACTCCAAACAAAAAATCGCGGAAACCAATTCGTTACGTGCGAACTTTGAATTATTTCAAGCTTGAAAAATCAGCACCATTAATATTAGATGGTCCATTTGTAGACAATTTCCATTATTATCATTTAAAAGTCAACGGCAAATCTTTTTTGTACAATCAAGTAAGTGTTTTCCTCTTAGAATAAAATGCATATAAAATATGTAAGCCCTGTATTTTAATATAACATTTTATTCTCATGCAGGTTCGTCGAATGGTTGGTGCATTGTTTGCTGTGGCAAGAGGTCGAATAACAGAAAAGGATCTGCGAACAATGGTACAAGTACCAAACTACAAAAATTGGAATCCTCGTGCTACAGCAGTGCCTGCGTGTGGACTGTATCTGGCGGACGTGGAGTATGATCCAGAGGAATTAAAACGTTGCACTATAGTGCCAGAGAATTGTGCTGTAGTAGATTTGGACAATGAAATAGAGTAAAGGAATAGAAAAATAAATTTAAAAAATAATCTAGTAGAGTCTGTGCATTAGTAACACCATAGAAAGCTAAGTACTATGGTGTAGCTACGTTATGTGATTCACTTGGTCAAGTTAACTAAATTTAATAAACCGAAAGAGCTGTAAAAATAAGTTAGTAATATTAAGTAATACCTGCATTGGTATGACGTATCTGAAAAATGTATCTTCAGGAATTAATCAAACAAAAGAAGAAGCGCCTTAAACCTTGCAAAACTGTAATAACCGATCAAACTGGTGAGAAATATGAAATAGTCAATGGTCAAAGGATAAAAATCGATCAAGTTTTGCCCTTTATCATTGACACTAAACCTGATTTACAAATTGCAAAAATTATTCCTGGACTATTCCTTAGTTCCCAGGACCCAGTAGCGAATTTAGAAATACTAAAAGAACATGCCATAAAGCATGTTTTAAGCCTCGGTATAGAACCATCAGTAAAGTTTCAAGATATCAATTATCATTACATCGACATGCTGGATTTACCAGACTTCAATATTCTGGATTCGATAAAACTATGCATTTCCATAATTCACAAAACTCTACATGAAAATATACTAGTTCATTGTAATGCAGGCATTTCTCGATCCTCTACAATAGTAATTGCCTACTTAATGGCTACAAATGACTTATCATACGAAGGTGCATATAAAATAGTGAAAGATGTTCGAAGCAGCATAAAGCCAAACGATGGCTTTATCCATCAGCTTAAAAAATCAAACCTAAGAAATCTTCTTTGACATTTCTACGTAATACGGAAAATCATAAATTAATAATTTTTTTTTTCTAACAGACTAATAAGTGTAGACAAATATTTGACACAATTATATTATTATGATAGAATTTCTTGTATTATGACATTGTTCTCTTAAGTGTACAGAGGATAGTAATTCTATAATTACAATATTTTTTGTATTACTCGTTAGAATAATAACTCATTAGAAAAATTAGGTTGCGGCTGCCGTGACATTGGGAATAAATTTAACGTGGCGGGCAGGGTCAAAGGGACGTGGGGACGTTCTAGGATATGGAATTGATTTCTTTTTTCTTTCTATTTCTCTCTTCAACCCTTGGCATTGTTTAATAGGGGCTCGTACGAACGCGGAACAAGGCCTAGGAGTAATATGGATATACGTACTTAGTTGCATAGCGTATTCCTATATGAGATTTTTGGCCGAAAGAAGAGCGCAATATTTCTCAAAACACCTTATGGATAGTTCTGGCTCGCATATCCATTATACAATAAACCATGCACGGGATTAACATGTAGGTCGTCGTACCAAGTAGGCTTATAAAAATTGCTGTAAATCTAAAAAATATAAGTGAACATTTTATCTGTATACCTGATAAACGCTATTGTGTATTCCTCCCTTTAAATCTCTCAATTCTTTTTTTCTTTATTATTATTATTACTTCGCCTTTTCCTCTCTTGCTTATGTTCGCACGATATATAATAGTTTCCTTCATTTACTTCACGGAATTGAATCCGTGGCGACGGCATTCCCGCGCGAACCTCGCCTACAAATTGGCGACGAACGCCGGCAGCCGTCGTTGCACAATTAATAATATAATCTATAAATTCATATATATATAGTTATTATCAATATCATATACATAAATCTAGTATTCACATTCCTCCAACAATTGAAAATGAGCTGTCTCAAAGAAAATAGACAAGGCACTTTGAACCGAATAGTATTTCCTTTTCATTCTATAGTCGTTTCAATCGTTCGTTCCTTCGCCTCAATTCATTTAATCATTCATCATGTTTTACCCTTTCATTCCTTCGTCTCTCTCTCTTCTTTTCCCACTTTCTTCATTTTTTTTTATTTCACCTCTTAACTAGTTGGCCTCGCAAACAGTGTTGAAATGCACGTACTTGCACATTGTTTGTTATACACCGACAAACAAGAGGAATAAATAATAAGAGATATAAGATAAACCCGTGTCCCTAATTCTTCATGATATTAATCGTATAAGTTAAACCCGGATTGGCGGCCGGGGGGGAGTAGGAGGGGAGTCAGGGGAGGAGTAGAGGTACGATCTCCCTCGATGAAACTACCATTAAACGTACGCATACCAAATAAAGGATTCGTTTTGATAAGCACAATTTAAAAAAAAAAGACAAACCCAAAGACGATGGGAACAAAGGAATTCAGGACAGTAGACTGGGATATATCTTTTTTTGCTTTTCTATATCATTTCTATATTCTGATTCTGCTTCTATAGTTTCCCCCTCGTTAACATTCGTCGTTTGAAATGATCTTTCAGAACAAATGATTAACCCAGTTGCTGACCTCCTCCCAAGCAGAATAAAAAAGGAATATCATTGCCTGTCGTGATTTTCCCTACCATAGAATCAAGGGACAGGGGGGGGGGGTCTTATGGGGTTTAGCGCAGAGTTTGAGAGGGTTTAGTACGCGAGGGGTACAAGGGGGAGGGTAGAGGCAGAACAAACGCGCGCGAGCACTTGAGAGCAAAAAACAAACAAAATGCAATTTATATACAAGAGTTATAAATAAATAAACAAAAAAAAAAAGGAAAACGAGAGAAAACATTATGCGGTCTACGCGGTATCTAGATTTGAATATATAATACACAATACACGAGAGAGAAAAAAAAGGATTATCACCTACGAAGCCACAGTCTTAAGTACAATATATCTGTACCTGAAGGGCATGTGAAACGTATTGACTGACAAGTGAAAGGAAAGCAAATAATAATTTAAAAAAAATGTCTAGAAAATGGATAAACGACATTGTGGCGTTGCGTGCGCCTCATGCTCGTCTCATCTCTTTTCCTTTCTTTTCTTTTTTCCGCTTTCGGTATTTCGTTATCGAACTGATCCGATCGATCACTCGATCGACGCAAAACATAAAACGAATACGAACATTACACACGATTACGATTACAAATCCGATACGATGCGATGCTATGCGTTACAGTTACAGATACACGGTGACATCGGTTCCTTTTCATTTTATAACTGTAAGTATAAACATTGTCATTCGTGTGTACGGGGAGCAAAAACAGCGTCAAAGTCCAAAGAGAGTGGCCAGGTCGATATGCAGCAGCGTCAGTAATGGAGCAGGGAATCATTGTCGAGTCCCCAATGTTATAATATTATATATGCCTATATATTTATCATCGATAAACATATATATATATATATATACAGGCATACGTCGAGGGTTGCTTATTTTTCTTTCTTCTCTTCTTCTTTTTCTTTTTTTTTTCAACTTTTCTTTTTCATCTTTTTTTCTTTTTTTTTCTTTTTCTTTATCGTTTGTCAGAGGAAAGTTACCTTGTTAGAATACCTTTACGTGTTCCATCGTTATTGATAAACTGGTAATGGCATATTTATCGTTTCACACCCCACGGACCGTCCGGGGTGGATGCTGCGACTGGAGCAGCGAAACCGACGATCGATGGAAACTCTTCAACGCTCGCCGTGTTCGGGGCGGTACGTTGCTGTTGCTCCCAAGGACCACCCTTGACTACAAATCCTGAGTCACTCTCAGAACCTCCCAGAGGCGTTTCCTCGCGTTGCGGGGCACGGAAATTGTTGCGTGACACATTGTCCAGGACGTCTTGCATCTGTTTATTCATTAGAATTGAGTGATTGTTGACGCAATTTTTTAAGAGGTTGACAACTGGGGAAATTGATCTACTTACGTATTCCTCCGCGAGGGTAAGTAGCCAGTCTTTGGCATCTGCGACATTTTCCTCAGCTCCGATGATCGTGACAATGTTGGGATCGGCGTCGGTTTTACGTGGGAATTTAATGTCGACCTTGAACTCATCCATTATTCGACGGATGTTGCGACCTCTGGCTCCGATTAATCTTGAGTGTACTTCGGCCTCAATAGATACTTCTTCTCTTGTTAGCTCATCCTGTAAGAGCAAACATGTTTGGATTCTTGTATTTGTATTTGGGATTACGCAGGCAGACATGGAATATTTTCTATTTATATTTCTTTGTTGTTCTTCTTGATAATTCAGACCTACCAGCTCGTTAACAATCTTTAAAATATCTTCCTTGGCGTCGTGAGCATTCTTCTCGTAGCCAACGATCTTTATTATATGCTGATCAGGGTCACCCTTACGAGGAAAATTAATCTGTACATCGTGAGCCGTGCGTATCTTAGTGATCACTGCACCCTTGCGACCTATAATCTTTGGATGATACTCTGGATCGACTTCGATCTGTAACGGGAGTATAGAATAAAGAGACTTAATGAATTTTACAAAGTAATTAAGTAAAATTATACTTGCCTTTAATTCGAAGGATTTAAGTGCCCTTTCTTGACGTCCTGCTTCTAGGACTTTGCATCTTTCCAGGATCGCTTCCTTTGCGCTCTCCACACAAGAAGGCGTACCGGAAATCTATAAATAATAAAAGCGAATGTTATATATAATATCAATTTGATATCAAATTATAATATCGAAAGAATCTTGCCTTAATGTAGTCGAGCTTTTGCTCAGCAGGCGATAGCATAATATGCACGTCATGCGTTTCCATGAGTTCTCGTACGTCACGTCCTCTTTGTCCAATGATTGATCGATGAAGATCAAATGGCACTTCAACTTCGATCGTGATCGGTACAAGATCAAGCAGAGCCTGCTTTGCGGCTGCTGCATTTTCAGGCTGGCCCGTAATACGAATTACATCGCAGGCAGGAACGGTCTCGAGGACTTCTCCGTTTTCTCCGTTAACTTGTTCCTCGGGTCTGTGTTCATCTGAAATAAGCAAAATGGTTTTTTCCGAGATTCCTGAAAATTATAATTATTTTGAAGAGATATGAAGAAATATCTCACCTTGAATGTCACGGTCTGGGAATTTAATTTGAACGTCAAAATCAGACGTGATGGTTTGCACTTTGCAACCTTTTGATCCCATCACTGTACGATGATGTTTTTGTGGTATGATGCATTCTATTGTTACCATGGATTCCTAAAAATTATTTTACTTTATGCTATGTTTCTGCTTGATTTTGTCTACTTGATCCTATATAAGGAAACTAACCAACTCTTGGACAATATCACGCATTCGTTGCTTTGCAGCTTCTATGCAATCATGAGCACCCTTAAGGACAACCCGGTCACTGTCGACACCTGCTCTTGGGAATGAAATCTGCACGCCACCACATTCGTCGGCGATCCGATGAAGAATTCCACCACGTCGAGCTACAAAATGCTTATGATGCTTCGGATCGATGCTTATCTCTCCCTCTGTAATGTTGTCCTGGGAAATTTAAAGAATAATTAAATCCCAACAATTAATAGCCTGTTCAACTGCAGTAAAATTTACTTCATAAAACTTACAATCTCTTCGATAGTAGCTTCTAGTTCAGCTTTTGCTTTCTCGACAGCATCTTCCTTTCCAATGATAGTGATTATCTCCTTATCCTCATCCTGTTCAGTAGGGAAAATAATTCTGGCTCCTGTAGATTCTCTTATCTGAAACACGATAAAAACTTTGTCAGACTATCCTAATTTTAATTTAACTATTCAATTACCTTTTTGATATTAGCTCCATTCTTTCCAATAAGGAATTTGTGATGCTGCGCTTTGGCACGAACTGTTGCGGAGAAACTGGACAATTGTTTTTCATTGCGATGCTCCAGGAGCAACTGCTTAGCTTTCTCCACGTCGTCCTTAGGACCCATTATAGTTACCTAATAATAAAATAAACATTGTATAAAACAATCTCTCAAGTAATTTAATGAATCATTTGAATGTGTCATTACTTTGTCACTCTGACTCGCAGCTGTGGGGAACTTGATAATAACACCACCGCAATCCTCCTTAATGGACTGAATTAATTTGCCACCAGTGCCGATAAGCGAATTATAGAATTTCGGAGGAATCACAATCTCCTCACTAGTGATATTAGCCTAATTTTGCCAAACAATAATTAGAATAAACGAAAATAATAAAATGCAAAAACTCTATTTTCATCCTTTAAAAAAAGACGACTTACCTGCTCGTCTTGGATTTTCTTTATCTTTTCTTTGGCTTCCTCAACGTTTTCCTTCTTGCCAGTAATTGTGATTACATCACTCTGCTCACCTTCAGCAGGCAATTCGATTTTGGTTTGAGTTTCCTCGCGAATTTTACGAATATTCGCACCACCCTTGCCAATTACGAATTTATGGAACTGCTTGAAGATAGGAACTTCCAGGACGTAACTGTTCTCATTTAATTTCTTCACGAGTTTCTTAAGATGCTGATGACACTTATCAACATCTTCTTTAGGTCCACGAATCTTGACTACGTCACATTTCTCCTCTGATAACAAAAAAAAAAAAAGTATATTATTCATCAGCAATTCAGCAACAACTAGACCTTGGATTAATTGTCAAGATTAATATTTACCTGGTCCAGGAATGATAATTTGAACCTGATTATATTTGTCCTTGATTTCTTTGATTTTCTCTCCCTTGCTACCAATTATACTTGGATAATGACGATGATCGATGATCACATCAATTTCTTTTTCGTTCTCCAGTTTCTTGACCATTTCCGTAAGTTCCTACAGAGAAACATCCAATACTTATATATGCTCTTATTATATTAAATTATTTATTATTCACGTCTCTGACTCACCTCCTTTACTCTAGTAACACCCGCATGGTTTCCTTCAATACGAATAACATTATTTCCATCAACTTCAGAGATAGCAATTATTACACTAGTTTCCTCCTTCAAACGATTCACTATAAAGAGAATTACTTGTTTGATTTGGGGATTCAGCAAATATAACTAATATTTTGAAATATCGAAACAGACACTTACTATTACTACGATTCTTTCCAGTAATATGTTTGTAATATTTAGGATCGACATTGAGCTCAGCAAAAGTTAATTTCGAGATGAGATCTTGTGCCATCAATTGAATCTCGCTTTGAGCTTTCTCAACCTCCTCCGGTGGTCCTTCGATTTTAATCTTGTCCTCCTTTACAGTAAACTCAACATTCACCTTAGTTAGATCCTGAGTGATTTTCTTAATATTGGCACCCTTACGACCAATAATGTATTTATGAATCCAAGCAGGAGCTTCCACGACAGCAGTGCGAACACTATTAGCTTTCTCATAAACCATACTCAATGCTGAAGAACAATAAAATCAAAATAATATATTTTTCTTGTATTTAATGTAAACAATTGAGCTAAAGTATTGTTGAATTTATTTATTACCAAGTCCAAGTTTATCATGGGGTCCTCGGAGCGTAATGGTTCCCGTTGCGGAATCTGGTGCAGGCATTTCCACGCTGACTCCAGTCAATTGCAAAATTTCTGCAATGGTACTGTTTCTTGGTCCAACGACATGCTTATGCTGAGATTTACGAACTTCTACAGAGACCGTAGTACATCTTTCCGCCTAGAGTCATTGTAAAGTTAAAGAATGAAGGGTAGAGTTAATGAAAAATCAATAAGGGTTAAGCGTGTCCTTAAGATATCAAAGATACAGTTTCGGTAGGTAAGGTGATACGATATTGAATATCTATTAAATGCATACCATATCTTTGTAAATAGCTTCGATTTTCTGTTTAGCAGCAAGAACACCTTCTTTCTCCCCAGCAATAGTAATTTCATCCTTATGGACAGATGGCGGAGGAATATTGATCCTTGCTCCAGTCTCCTCGATCATTGCATTCAAATTTTTATTATGAGCACCATAGATAAATGGATGATAGATTTTTGGCACTTCTATTCTCTCAAAACCTTTCCGCGACTGAAATTAATATGATATAAATAATGAATATATCCTTATAGAAATTCTTTCTCATGACTGTACTGATTCAATGAATAACCTGTTCATCAGATATAACACGAATTTCATGTTCAGCCTTCTCGATACCTTCCTTGGTACCAGTTATCGTGATAATATCTGATTGCTCGTGGAAAGAAGGAACATTGATCTTGGTCGCAGTATTCGCCTCAAGATCCTTAAGTCTCTGTCCCTGCCTTCCAAGGATCCAACCATGATGATCCTTAGGGATGTTGATCTTCTTGCTCGCCTGTGTCTGAAAGGTAGTCAAGATGCGCCTGCGCGCCTCGAGGACCTGATTTTGCTTTCCGGTAAGTAAGAATGTCAAGGATTGATCCTTCGATGATGATATCTCAATATGGGCTCCTGTCTCTTTCGTGATCACCTGGCAAGTCCTCACAGATTCACCCTCGCCAAATTTATCACTGTGATCAAACTTCCGCTCCTCCACGGGTACTCGGAACACCTGGGTAATTACCGAACAACCGACTCGCATACTATTGTTCATATTCGACAAGGGACTTGAGCTGCTCGATATCGGACTTGTCGATCCAGGAAGGAGCGGGAATGTCTCGTCATAAGTGGGTGGCTCGTACGCCGTTCCCTCTTCCATTACTGGTTGCTGCTGCATTTTGGGGGGATTGTCCTGTTTCGTGCCAAGTCTTTACAGTAGCACTGTAATAAAAAACGAAATATCTTCTTTAACTTAATCATTATCACCTGGCAGTGATATCTTGTATTTGTGGCTTTTCACATGTTCTTTACCAGTAATACAAGTTGTCTGGATGAACTTTTCAACGAATAATATGCAGTATACAAGGCTTTGCACAGTTGAGTTTTTTTTTGGAAATTATAAGTAAAAAGCAAATATATGTAACAAATATTATTACTATAACAACTGTATTTAGTTTTATTATATGCCTGAATTATTCAGTTTTTTAAGGAAGTGCTCAAACTGAAAAAATATTGGCTCTTATCTCTATAACCCCGATATTCAACAACCGCAAGAGCCTCTGTGATAAGTGCACCAAATTATTCATAGTTTGCTAAACAGGTAAGTAACTATGTTATGTAATTAATGTTCATGATCTGATTTTTATAGTATTTCATTTTCTTAACAACTACATTAGTGTAAAGTATAATTTTTATACTGTTTTTAAAATATCTCAGTTCAAATTTTTCCATAAATGTTGTACCAAACAGATGATATAATTCTTGTTCCCTTACAATTAATTATTTTGTTTTGACAAGTAGATGAATTTAATTTCTAAATAAATTGAAGGTTTTTTAGCAATTTGATATTCATAAAAATTCACCAACAGTAAGTTTTCAATTGATTGAGATATTTAAAAAATAAGAGTAACACTCGCCTTAACGTTTATGTCATAAACAATTAATATTGCAATGTATATTGATATAGGTAATTAACAGCACACAAGGGGACATACAAAATTATTAAAACGCAGATTTTCAAATGGAATATCTCTTGCAGCAAAGTATCACATTAAAGAGAAATCAAGAAAATTCTCAAGGCATATTTACTCTATGAATAACACCCATATATTCTATAATTGCTGAAAAACGACCCTCACGTGAATATTACATTAAAATAGAATTTACCCACGATTGAAAATAGCGAATATTCAAAATTGGTCCAAAAAACCGGGACGTGATATTCGACACACCCCTTGCCTGTTGGAATATGTTTAAAGAACATGAAAGATACTTCTCAGATCTATCATAATCTCTGAGATTTAAATCAGTCAGAATATGTCGCAATATTTATCTTCTTTATCATGGAACTTTGTAATCGAAATGGTGGTTACAAATTGAATCGAAAATGGTGAAATGAAATCAAGTTAAATGCCAGCATGTCAATGACCAGGCAGTGACCACCATATGGAATGGTGAATTGGCTTGACACGTCACGAGATCGGTAACCTCTTTTCTCGAATTGTAAAAATGTTGAAAAACTTAAATATTATCATAAAGTTGGATTGGAAGGACTCGCAAAGTGGACGTATAGGTCGATGGACGAAGAAATGGTGTAGCGCAGGACTTTTAGTCATCTAAGGAAGACAGAGATAAGTGAAGAAGAGAAGCGAGGAGAAAAAATGGAATGAGAGAAGATACTCACTCTACCGTAATACAGAAATCCGGCCAAGTAATAAACACTTATTGTGTCGCCAGCTTACCAACGATCTACCTGGAACATCACAAAATGTCACCGTTTTATATTTCGAGCAATGATACGTGTGCGTAGCTCTTGTATTTAATTAAATTATCCGAATGAGTGGACGTGAAAACGTGCATTCGCGAGGTATAAAATCTCCAACTTTCCTTACCGGCAACGCAAAGTGAAATGAGACTAATGTTCTGTTCTCGGGAAAAAGTCACTGTGCACTCTAGAGACTTTTCCGAACGTGGACGAATCTAGTGTTACTAGGGATCTTTTACTGCAATTAGTTTTTTATCGTGAGGCAAATACTTTGTTTAATACCAAAATTAAAAGTATTTAGAGTAAAGTGATAATCATAAAAAACAATGTAGCAATAAATAATACGAAAAGTTATGTGTGATCTAAAGTATGCGGGAATTTGTGACTTAAAGCCTGGTTCACAGGTCGATTATTATTTATTTAATTTACGGTCTTATTTGATAATGTAATTGTCTGTCATTATTTAGTTATAACTACTATGTGGTGATCGATTTAAATATTCTTATTGAATATTTTTTTAGTTTTATTCTTATAGTTTTCGAATTCATGTCCAAAATTCAATTCCTTCTTAAAGTTTGTTCATAAGTGCTGTATCTTCTGTTCTATGAATGAAGATGGTCGGAAGCAATTGTTATTCACACTATGCGTCAACGCCACGTGTTTTCTTTTTTTTTTAATTTTAATACGTTAATATTTTATTTTAATACGTTAATAATATTAATATTGGCATCGTGTAACATTTGTATTTTTCATTTAGTACTTTAGCGATGTTTATCCTTAACTATCTGTTTTGTAGGAAGATCTTTTCCTTTAGAATGTCAGCGTTTAATGATTCCAAAGGTTTGGGGGAGTGGGTTTGCCTAAAGATAAAAAATCGGTCATTAGGCAAACATTTTTTTTCCAATTACGTAATGATGTCTGATACAAAAACAAGGTTAGCCGTAGGTCATTTTTCAAGGAATAACAGACTGGTCTGTTTGACACGAGTAACTGCTGAAGAAGCAATAATCAAAAAAGATGCCAGAAAACGTTGATCGTCCTGGACTTCTTGTTGGAGCAATAGATGAAGGCACGAGCAGTGCTCGATTTTTGGTAAGTCGTAAAAAACTCATAATAATTAATTGATTAATTTAATTGATTTTTAGTTTAGTTTTATCATTTGTAACAATTGAACTCTATTGACACTGAAGACTAAGAATAATATTATGGCGTAAATTTGTCTTTTGTTATACGTCTATTTTTAGATTTAAAGCACTTACTCTAAAAGTTGACTAATTTTCTAAATGGAAGTAAATATCTTAAATTGTCAAATGTAAGACATTTGACACTGAATCTTTTAGGATTTCATATTGTTTATTTTTTATATACTATTTAGAGTGCCAATTACGCATATTTATTAGTATGATTTAATTAATAGTTTATTATTTATATTATTTATTCTTATAGATCTTATAATTGGTCTGTAAAATGTTTATTGTTAATTAATCAACAGTCCTAGAAATGTATATTCAAATTTCATTTATGCTCATTAAAATGCTAATGGACTATGTGTTTTGTAATTCTATATAAGGATGTATTAGGTTTTAACTTCTTTCTGTTTGGTATCATTTCACTCTTCATATGCTTTCAATATCTGTATGATCTTTTCACATATCTCTCTGTATTTATACATGTCGAAGCAAGGTCTTCATCGGTTATCCTAAAATGTATGTGTAAGAATAGATTTTATCTGATAAACAATTTCTGTTAAGTCCATGTTTTGTGATTGGATTATATGTCTTCTGACAATATATATTTGTATTTTCATTAGGTCTTTAATGTATTCCGGAGAGAAGTAGTGGCAGCACATCAAATTGAGATAAAGCAAAAGTATCCACAAGAAGGATGGGTTGAACAAGACCCCAAAGAAATATTGGAAGCTGTTATAGAGTGTATCAACAAAACACTAGAAAAATTAAAAGCCTTGGGTTTCGATAAATCAGATATAAAAGCTATTGGAATTACTAATCAGCGGGAGACTACTTTGGTATGGGACAAGAGTACAGGAGAACCGTTACACAATGCAATTGGTATAATATTCAGATTCCACAGAGTTGTATATTTGTTATTCGATGACAAATTATTCTTTCATGTTAATTACATTCATACAGTTTGGCTGGATATGCGCACGACCACTACCCTGGAAGACATTTTGGATAGTATTCCAAATAAAACCAGGAACAAAAATTATCTCAAGCCACTTTGTGGACTTCCTTTATCTCCTTACTTCAGTGCTTTAAAAATTCGATGGCTAATCGATAATGTTCCCAAGGTAAAACAAGCTGTGGATGCTGGACGTTGTGCATTTGGAACAGTCGATACTTGGTTAATTTGGGTAAATATATAAGTAACATTAATTTTTGTTGGTCATGCAATATCTAAATACATTCTTGGAATTTTTCAGAATCTTACTCGAGGAAAACTTCATGTTACTGACGTTTCTAATGCTTCAAGGACAATGCTAATGAACATCGAGACATTGAAATGGGATCCTTTGCTTTGCCGTTTCTTTGGTGTCTCCCAAGATATGCTTCCTGAGATACGTTCCAGTTCCGAAATGTATGCTGAAATTTCGAATCCATCAGTTCTGGCAGGAATTCCCATAGCAGGAGTAAGTATGTAACACATATGTACATACATATAAATATATTTATATTTATTATCATTTTCAGTGTATTGGTGATCAGCAAGGAGCTCTTTTAGGTCAGTTATGCCTAAAAGCAGGTCAAGCGAAGGCTACTTATGGTACTGGCTGTTTTCTTTTGTACAATACAGGACACAGGGTAAATTTTTAATATCATTATATAGATTACCTTATAAAATATTTGTTTTTAATTAATCATTCTATTACAGAAAGTGGACTCATCCCAAGGCCTTATCACTACCGTTGGGTACAAGATTGGCACCTCGCCAGCAGTCTATGCTCTTGAAGGATCAGTTGCAGTAGCTGGTGCTGCACTGTCTTGGCTTCGTGACAATATACAGCTAATGAGTAACATCACTCAAACTCAGGATCTCGCAGAACGTGTGCGATGTTCCGGGGATGTATACTTTGTCCCAGCATTTTCTGGTCTATACGCTCCCTACTGGCAGCAAGATGCTCGCGGGTAAAATGTGCTAGCTCATTGATAAGTTTGAAATAGATGTCAAATATTCTTTAATTCAATAAAAAAAAAAAATTTGTAATCTTTAGAGTAATTTGTGGAATCACAGAAGACACACAACAATATCATATTATCAGAGCAGCCTTGGAAGCTGTGTGTTTCCAAACAAGGGATATTCTTGAAGCAATGGTCAAGGATTCAGGCACGAAACTAATGACTCTTCAAGTTGATGGTGGAATGACTGTCAATAATCTTCTGATGCAGTTGCAAGCGGATTTAACTGGAATTGCCGTTGGTAAGTGTATGATAAAGTTCATGGAATAGACATTAAAATTGCCTCTAATCGTCCTTTTTTATTATCAAATTCAGTGAGACCCAACATGGTAGAAACTACTGCACTGGGTGCTGCTATTTTGGCTGGAATTGGAGCAAGTCTGATCGATATCAATGAAATTACGGCAGACCAAATAACAACCTTCACCCCTCAAATTGGCGAAGATGGTAAGTTAATTAATTATGAGTGAAGTGTTTGATAATTAATCCACCAGTGTTTGTCGAACAATCGTAAAAGAGCCAGAGCCTTAGGTTAATTGTTTCTTTGTTTTAATTGTACATTACAGAAAGGGACCTTCGTTATTCTAAATGGAAAATGGCCGTGGAACGGTCGATGAAGTGGGATTGTTCGACAAGCTTAGTAGATGACAACTAAACAATAAGAAATCTCACCTTATAGACAACCGCAAATTACGGTCTTTAAAACTTTTACATTAGATATAATATCTAGGTATTAGTCTTATATTATATTTTAGTAGGGTATAGGGTTTCTAACGGGTCCAAAAATCGTGCAATATTAATTTTTCCAAGAGAAAAGAATGTAAGTGCAAAATTTATTATTGGAAATGAGAGTTTATCATTTTAATTGTTATCTTCCAATTATTTAAGGGAAGAATATGTATTACGTAAAAGACTGATTTGCAAATTTATGGAAATGGTCAAATAAATGAAACCTTTATTCAGGTAAACAACTTATTGTAATCATAGAGTAAATCACTGCAAGTGATTTTTTGTTAATATATATTTGAAAGAATGAACGACTGATGTGATATATGAAGAAATACATTAGTGCGTGATAAAATCCTTATATTGTTCTAATACATATTGCATTGTTTATTATTAATATAGTTTTTAACGTTTGCTAGTCGGAGAAGACTTGGTATTTCGCTTAAAAAATTTTCTCGATGTATTCTTGGTTGGTTGTTTCGGTGGGCTCTCAGTAGCCTTTAACAAATTTTCGAAACGTGTTTCACTGCTGGGAAACTATAGACGAAAAGGGGAAATAAAACAAATTAACGAATATTTTTAACTTTACTTAAAAGTCATTATTTCATTACGTACCACTGATTCAACATCAACAGAACTGGTATCAGAAGATAATTCGAAGTCAAATCTAACGTGCTTGGTTGATTGGACTACGTTACTTTTAAAAACTGGAGTTTGCGGCAGTTTCTGATGGAAGAATAAAATTATTAATTTATGTTCGATGAGGTTTGGTCCAGAAAATCAATAATTTTATATTACCTCGATTCTCACCGTAGGTTCCACATTAGTGGAGATTTTAATATTTTCACACTTATTTTCTAATTCTTTTATTTTATTCCTATATACGATTTCCTTTTCCATGTATTCCTGTATCTTAACTTTAAGTTCAGTTTGTGATTCAAGTTTTTCTATTTTTTGAGTTTCGGAGATCTTTTTTATTTTATTTTGAAGATCCTCATTATTCTTCTGAATGAAGTAATATTTTTCATTAAGTTTTTCATATTCGCACTTGGATTCACTCAACGCCGACTGCAGTTTTGATAATTCTGCGCTGTGTAACGACTGTATTCTCTGTTTCTCTTTTAAACAGGCTTCATGTTTTTCTTTTTGTATTATTAAATCTTGTTCAAGAATCTCGTGAAGATGTTTGTAGGACTTGATCGTTTCTTGAATTTTCACATGACTCTCTGACTCATATTTCACCTTCTCTTCCTGCAACGTTTCTAATTGCCTTTTCAAGTCATTTATTTCGTCCTTAAGTTTCTCTGTTATATTGGCCGAATCCAGTTCTTTGCTTTCTAATTCTTTTATTTTCTCTAGGAATTCTTCAAAACGTTTTTCGTACTCTTTCCATTTTTGTTCCACCGATTGTAAATTGTACAATGTCTTCTGGTACTGTTTTTTGAAAGATCATGGTAATATTAAAGTCATCCTTCAATAATCTATAAGAATACATGATACCTCTTCCTCCTTTGAACACAACTCCAGTTTCAGTTGTTCTTCCCTCTGTGCTAATTTTCTGGATTCTTCTTCTAAGGTCTTGAACGATGACCATAGCTTATCGTAATCTTGCTTGGTAGCTGTCAATTCCTTTTGCTTTTCTATAGATTCCTACAACAATGGCAGAAATACATTATTTGTCATCTATACTTTACAATGTCCAAATATTTATTACCGCGATTAGTGATTCTTTTTCCAATTTCCACGAATCTTTTAGATTCTCTACAATTTCTTGCAGCATCCTCTTCTCTGTATTCACATCCAGTAACCTTAGAAAAATAATTTATCAGCAATACTTTTTAACGAAAATTACGATTTTCAGTATTATTTTAAAAAACGAGAGACTCACCTTTTCTCTACAGTCCGCAATTCGTTCAACGCATTTGAAGCAGTTTCTTTTTCTCGTGAAATTTCTTCTTCAAAATTTCCGAATTTCATTTTTAACTCGATTATATCAGTTTCCTTAACTCGAATCAAATTTTCAGCATTCATTTTTTCAACCTGCATGGGATTGAAGCTTTTACTAGCTATGAATATTTTCCTTTCTTATTTCTAAAATATAATATTGAATATTCTTATTAATTTTCTTTCACCTTAGTCTTTATATGGACATCATTAATTTCTTTACGAAGATACTTTATAACTTCCAAATTCTTTGCTATAACATTGTCGTAAACATTAGATAATTGATCAACTTGCTGTTCGCAATTCTTTAACGTTTCCGTCAATGAATTTGCATGTTCCGTTATACTGGGTATCATTTCCCACGTAGCAGTGAGTCTGAAACAAAGAAAAGATCGTTAAGAAAAATCTAAAGCAATAACAGTCAAGTCAATTTTACTTATTGGCAAGTTCATTTTTTATTTCTTCTTCTCTCTTAAATGCAGCAGAGAGCGAGGTCGTCCTTCCTTTAGTGACGGAAAGTTCCTTCGTTAATAATTGTATCTTTTCTTCAGCCTCCTTGCATTTTTGTTCAGCCTCTATTAATTCTTTTTTACCTTGTACCTAAACAAAAAATGTGCAGATGGTCTTTCCTCCTGCAATAAGGGTCTCTAATCTCTATACCAATAAGGCAAAATACGTTTTATTACCTCACGCGATATCAAAGCATTTCCCTGCGAGGCTATCAGCCATTTATCTATTAATCTTTCCGTAGAAACGTCATAAATTTGAGAATGATTTCTAGCATGACTGAGATTTTGAGATTCTCCAGATTTTGGCACTTTGGAAGGAGAACAATCGGCACTGGTTGACGCAACAGCAACTTTACGTTTCTGTAGATCGTTCGGCATCTTATAACTTTATAAATCGTTATCAATTATCTTTTTAATATAAATAAAACTCAACGCTACATACGGTTTTATTAACGGACAATATAGCGTCAACGACTTATTTAAATTCAATTGTGTTTCGACCGAATTAACGGTAGATGACACTCTTGAAAGGCGCGATTGGACGCGTCAATTTAAAATTACAATCTTGAGCCAGTAATTGTAGATCGTTTTTTTCCTCCAAGATTTTTATTACTTAAAATTAATTGTATTACAATCTGTATAAAGTTGTTGATTCTCATTATACAAAATTAATTTTGTATCTTGAATGAATCGCGCTTTGAGAATTTAACATTAAATCAATGGCGAGTCTTGGCGCATGTGAAATATCATCTCGGCGCCTCTCCCACCTGTACCTGGACCATTCTTGTTACGTTCATCTTTCATCTCATGTGAAGTGCACTGACGAGAAGGAGTGGTAACGACGCAGACCTAGAGGAAGGTAGTCAGTGCTTGGAAAACTTCGTTGAGGAATTTCGTAATCGACGTGAAGATGAAGGATCACGAGCAGCCACCTTGTCAACGGAAACCAACGAAGCTGAGAAATTTAATTTACAAAACTGAAGCATTTGATTCTCTGCATTCCAGAAATGCTGAGGTATAGTAGAAGAGGATATTACTAGGGCAAGACGTTCAATAATATTTTTGAATTAATTTCATATTTCTTATTTATTGCATAACTGAGGTATTCATTTGTTTCCTCTAAGTAAAACGTGACTAACTCTTTATTCTCTTTCAAGAATTATTTATAATTACTATGCGCTGTCATGCATTTCATTGTTTTGCAGAGAACACTATGTAACAGCCAAGTCTGCTTGGGTAGCGTAATGAGCGTGCCTTCTCATGGACCGAAACCCAGATCCAAGGAAGAGATTTTAGTACACGCCAAGGACTTCCTTGAACAATACTTTGCATCTATTAGAAGGTTCCAGGATTTGCAGTTTTATATGATAAATATTTGACTCTTTATCTTTCTCAAAATGTTTGGATTTGGCTTTTGTTTTATAGATCTAATAGCGATACTTACAAATCACGTTGGGAATGATGAATATTTGACTCTTTATCTTTCTCAAAATGTTTGCATTTGGCTTCTCTTTTATAGATCTAATAGCGATGCTCATAAATCACGTTGGGAATGCGTACAAAAGGAAGTTATCTGCACAGGAACGTACCAGTTAACTGAAACTGAATTAGTATTCGGAGCTAAATTAGCTTGGCGTAATGCAGCAAGATGTATTGGTCGGATTCAATGGTCAAAGTTACAGGTTTTTGATTGTCGTTATGTCACTACAACAAGTGGAATGTTTGAAGCACTTTGTAATCATATTAAGTACAGTACTAACAAGGGGAATATTAGGTACTATGATAAAAAATAGAAATATCATGGTGTTCGGTGATATAATAATTGATTTTTATTAATACAATCTCACCACAGGTCAGCTATAACGATTTTCCCTCAAAGAACCGATGGGAAGCACGATTACAGAGTGTGGAATCAACAGCTAATTGGATATGCAGGATACAAAAATCCTGATGGAACCATTACCGGTGATCCTGCCAATGTGGAGTTTACTGAGGTATAAAAATGTCTTAAAGGTTCTATTGTATGTCATTTATTCAGTTATATTATTATATTATAATTTATACTGAAGGTTTGTGTGAAATTGGGATGGCGTGGTGCTAGAACAAGATTCGATATTCTACCTATAATCTTGTCAGCGAATGGACATGACCCTGACTATTTTGATATCCCTTCGGAGTTAGTACTTGAGGTGCCCTTAACTCACCCTACGTAAGTATTTCTCAAGGTGCCATTTGGCTTCTATTCATATTTAACTAGATATTCAACTATATGAGTTTACAGATATGATTGGTTTGAGAAAATGAATCTTAAATGGTTTGCTGTACCTGCGGTATCTGGTATGGTATTTGACTGTGGTGGTTTAGAATTCACTGCAGCACCTTTTAATGGGTGGTACATGAGTACAGAAATTGGAGCAAGAGATTTGTGTGATGTTAATCGATACAATCTTTTGGAGGTACGTATTGTCACCGTACATTGAATAGAATAGTTATAAAATAAGCCATAATAATTTACAGACAATAGCAACATACATGGGACTCGATACGCATACTCCAATATCTCTTTGGAAAGATAAGGCAATGATAGAAGCCAACGTCGCTGTGCTTTACAGTTTCCAAATGCATAATGTAACAATAGTCGACCATCATACAGCGTCAGAATCATTTATGAAACATTATGAGAACGAAATGCGCCTACGAAATGGTTGTCCTGCTGATTGGCTTTGGATTGTTCCTCCAATCTCAGGATCTGCCACTACGGTGTTCCATCAGGAAATGGCACTTTATCATTTGAAACCAGCCTACGATGCTCAAGTAATATTTACCTTGAGTTTACGCAAATTTCTGTTAATTCTTATGAAAAGATTTGATTAATAATCTTAAACCTTTAAGGATCCTGCCTGGAGAACGCACGTATGGAAGAAAGGACGTGATAAGAAAATCACAAGTAAGACACCAAGAAGGAAATTTCATTTCAAGCAAATAGCTAGAGCAGTGAAGTTTACTTCAAAATTATTCGGCCGTGCTTTGTCACGTAGAATAAAGGCTACTGTTCTTTTTGGTACTGAAACTGGAAAATCACAAATGTATGCTGAGAAACTTGGCACATTACTAGGTCACGCTTTCCATTCCCAGGTATTACGATTTCTCATAGATTTCTTTAATATTTTTTATTACAATTAGTAATCGATGGATATTCCCCTCTTTCTTTCTCTTCCCTTTCTCTCTCTCTCTAGGTATTGAGTATGGCAGATTATGATATAAGTAACATAGAGCACGAAGCTCTTCTTGTGGTAGTGACTTCCACCTTTGGAAATGGTGATCCACCAGAGAACGGCGAGGCATTTGCACAAAATTTATATGCTATGAAGATGAACGAGACTTATACAAACAACGAGAAAATAAGTTTAGCCACATCGAAATCTTTCATAAAGGCCAACAGTCAGACGGAAATGGGAAGCTCGAAGAAACTCGACAGATTAGATTCTTTGCGTGGTTCCGTCACAGAATCCCAGACAGAAGATACGTTTGGTCCATTAAGCAATGTACGATTTGCAGTTTTCGCTCTAGGTTCTTCAGCGTATCCAAATTTTTGTGCGTTTGGACGCTACGTGGATAATTTGCTCGGAGAATTAGGTGGTGAGCGACTACTTCGTTTGGCACAAGGAGATGAAATGTGCGGACAAGAACAGGCATTTAGAAAATGGGCAGCGGAGACATTCGCTGTTAGTATACAGATAAAATTTAATTAGATCTTTTAATTATTTGGATTTTATATGGTCTATGGATTGTAGGTTGCCTGTGAAACATTCTGTCTGGATAATGATGATACTTCATTAGAAATCGCCTTGTCATTAGGTTCTGATACTTTATCAGCAGGTACTGTACGCTTTGTGGAATCTGATCCCCAGCCCATCACCAAGGCTCTGAGTAAATGTCACAATAGAAATGTGACTACATGTAGCATGCTAAAGAAAACTTATTTAAATGGCAGTGACTCCAGGTAGAAATTATGTACAAAATAATACATTTTATTCAACGGTCTGAATGGTACCTCGCATTTTCTAAACCGTCATATTCCAGTGGCGCTACATTACTCTTGGAACTTGATGGCTTAGCGGGTTTAGAGATTGCTTATAAACCTGGTGATCATTTAGGAGTTTTTGCTTGTAATCGACCACAACTCGTTAATGGAATATTGGATAAATTGCAAATCACATTTGACGCTGATTTGTCTATTGAATTACAAGTGCAAAAACAATCGCACACTCCAAACGGTGTGTAGATCTTACATTTGTTACCTGCAACAATATTAATTAATTTTACATATATTTCTTCTGCTGCAGGTATTGTCAAGAGTTGGGTACCGCATGACCGCTATATGCCTAACTCGTTAAAAATGTTGCTCACCCGTTTTTTGGACATAACAACACCACCCACGCCAAATCTTCTAAGATATTTTGCATCGATTGCTACTAATCCAAAGGAACAAACCCGTCTTACTCAATTGGCTACGGTGAGTGGGTATTGAGTGTGTTTTCGAATGTAGCAAACATTAAAAATCATCTTCGACAAACAGGATTCTGCTGCTTATGAAGACTGGAGACATTGGAAATTCCCTAATTTGTTGGAAGTTCTTGAAGAGTTTCCTTCAGTGAAACCATTGGATTCTCTACTTATACTTTATTTGACTCCTTTACAACCAAGATTCTATAGTATTTCTTCATCTCCACTAGTTCATGAAGGACAAATTCATCTTACGGTTGCTGTAGTGGAATACAGAACACAAGGTACTTACTTTATAGAATTAAATTAATAGTTTATTTTAATTGTACGTTTTTAAAATATCTTATTGTAGGAGGAACTGGTCCTCCTCATTATGGTGTTTGTTCGAATTATCTTCGGAACATTTCTGATGGCGAATCTTTATACGTCTTCGTACGCAGGTACGTAAGAATTATAAAGTCTGGATTTCCAAAATATTTACATTGCTTCTGTAATATTATTTATTTTAGCGCACCAAACTTCTATATGCCACCTGAAACCAAGCCACCAATGATATTAGTTGGACCAGGAACAGGAATCGCTCCGTTCCGTGGATTCTGGCATCATCGTCTAGCCCAAATGGCACTAGATAAGAACAACCAACGTTTTGGAAAGATTTGGCTATTCTTCGGTTGTAGACAAAAGGATTTGGATCTTTACAGAGAAGAAAAAATAGAAATGATGGAGGCTGGGGTATTAGATAAAGTATTTCTTGCCTTATCAAGGGAACCTGGTCTCAGAAAAGTAATTAACAACAATGATATCTACAGTATGAAATAATGAACAATATTTTTAATATTGATTATGTTGCAGACGTATGTGCAGGACTTGATACAGGCTGAATCCTCTCAGATATATAATATGATAGTACATGAGCATGGACACTTTTACGTTTGTGGGGATTGCACAATGGCGGAGGATGTTTACCAAACATTAAAACAAATTATTCAGTCGCATGGTCAATTAACTGACAAAGAAGTTGAAGCTTATATGCTGTCACTCCGGGTAAACTATTTAATTTTGTACTTTTCAACAGGCGAAGAAAAGGAAAATAAGACCATTAAAATAATCCAATTAATGATTTTAGGATGAAACGAGATATCACGAAGACATCTTTGGAATAACTTTGCGTACAGCTGAAGTTCACAATCGATCACGTGAAACTGCTCGTATTAGAATGGCCTCCGAACCCTAATTTCTATTTGAGATATAAAGAATAACTCTTTAAATACGGAATTCTCTTATAACGGTGCATATCAATGTTTTACGTATTACAAATTCTCAGGCTTTATACCGCCTTTCAATGTACGATGAAATTTCATCTATAATTCGTCAGACTTTTAATCTTAAAAAAAATATTAGTACAGTAAAAAAAATAGTACACACGCTTTCCACAACAGTTTAGTAAATTTTTATGAAGTATACAAATGAAGATAAATACAACGGTAATGATTCAAGGTGGCGGTAAATGATTATCAAAATATTGTGCTGGTTAAATGAAACGAACTATGCATAAAGCTGTACAAGTGAGCATACTTTAAAATGAAAAATTCTATAAATTCATAGGTGCTTCTTTCTAGTTATGATTTATTTTTCGTTTAAGTTTATTCATTCATCTTGATGATTACACAGAATAATACAGCATCAGATAGGCTTTGGGTGGTTTTCATTGGTTTTAAATAGACTTTAAACTGCGACTAACTCCCTTCCCGTTTTTAATTTTGCAGGGCCGTCGTATTCAGACCTGGTTTTTCTTTTTCAATTACGTTGCCAAGCAGCTTCTTAATTTCAGCGATGGCTCGTCCAGGATTTAAACCCTGAAAGAATTCATTTTTCGTTTTTATTTTTAACATAATTTTATTCGATTAGTCCATCCTGGAGAAGTTACCTTTGGACAAGTCTTGGTGCAGTTCATGATCGTGTGACATCGGTAAACTGAATAAGGGTCTCTAAGTTTCTCAAGACGCTCCTTTGCTTGAGTATCTCTGGAGTCAATAATCCATCGATATGCCTGAATGATAAAAAGAAATTCGATAAGTGATCGATGATTTTTATGATTGCCAACAACGAGACAAATCAGTGAACTCATTGCGGACTAAATAATATCTATCGTAAGGAATATTGTAAAAGTAACTGTATTTTAGAATTATTCAATGTACTTCAATGTTTGCTGATCTATCTTCTTAAAAGAATTGTAATCATTTAATTGAACTCTCCATTGTTGCTTAAAAAGATAAATATTTCAATAAATTTCAAATTATCTGCACAACATCGTAAATTTACTTCCAATTGATATCAGTTACAACAAATCTGTCCAGGATTTAATCTCTCACCTGCATAAGTACAGCTGGTCCTAAGTACTTATCTCCATTCCACCAGTATGACGGGCAAGAAGTACTACAGCAAGCGCACAGGATGCATTCGTATAATCCATCCTAATAGTTGGAAAAATGATCATCCATAAGGTATGTATCAAATTATAAATTTTTCATTGTAGACTTACCAGTTTCTTACGATCATCAACACTTTGCAAATACTGCTGATGCCCAATTTCCTTGACGTCATTACGTTGAAGCCAGGGTTGAATACTACGATACTGATTGTAGAAATTGTTCATGTCAGGTACTAAATCTTTCACGACATACATATGGGGCAATGGGTAAATCTTGCTGGCCTTGTTTAAGTTGCTATCAATTTTGCTAATACAAGCGAGAGTATTTGTGCCACCGATATTCATGGCACAGGATCCACATATACCCTCCCGGCAAGATCGACGGAAAGTTAAAGTAGGATCAATTTCATTCTTAATTTTAATCAGAGCGTCCAACACCATAGGTCCACAACTAAAACAAATTTAGTATCAAGGATAAGTATCTAGAAATTTTAAGAGCTTACATAACATATAAAATCAGCTATAAATCATATTAGAAAATTATATAATTCCCAGAAAGAAATAAAATAACTAAAATTCTTACGTGTTTAGATCAACCTTGTACTCTTTCATGTATGGTTTCTCGTTGGGTTGATCAGGATTCCATCGGTAAACAGCAAATGTCTTGAGTCTGGCCTCAGCATTTTGCACACTAGAAGCATGGAATGCTCTGACCTGCAACAAAAATAATGAACTACTTAAAACATCAAAATCAAACTTGTGACTCGGCTGTCATCATATAGAACTACATGTATGAGTACACAGTTATATAATTTAACTAATTTACTTAAATGGCAATATTCAATATCAATGTTTTGACAAAATTATCTTGTATAAAATTTACAAAACCAGCAAACAATTTTTTTCATAAAAAACCAATATCTGTCAATTTCCCATTCACTATAACTGAGTGTAATCTAGCAATAAGATTTTCAGTGTTGGAAATGAGTTCTCTAGCTATTGTTCTACAAGTAAATCGGAGTTGAATATTGAACAATTAATACCTGATTAACTGCACTTCTGCAGGAGCGAGGAAAAATCGTTGCCATCGTCTAAGGAGCACACGAAAAAAACTATATTATGTAACGAAAGAAAGCGACTTCTCCGTAGAGGGGAATAACAACCACGTCAGAAACCGCTTAGAAAATGTAAAGGTTACTTTATCCGTGCTACTTATATCGTCAATACTTCATATATTTTATTGTTGCTCAAGTATATTCGAAGAAAATAAAGAGAGACAGGAGAATTTACGTTTCATTCGCAGATAAACTTGGCTGGCTCGACGAATGCAAGACGCACAATTCACTCGAATTATTTTAGAGCATTCAGTATATATAATTTTATTTATGCACAAACGTTCTGTTTGGATGCACAACGGTATCTTGTTGGAGAGCTCGTGAACGTTGATATTAGAATCTTATAAAATATTAAAAATGTACAGGTAAAGAATCATTTAATTCATAATATCATCATCTGTTATAACCTATGTTTTATCTTCAAGGGTGTAGATTTATGAGTAGTGTGAGATCTAGGAGACTTATTTGTATTTAAAGTTATGAACAGATAGCCCCTGTAATGTATGTTTTACTTGTAGACTGTGCCGTTATCCGAGTAATTAGAACGATAACAAGGTATAGTTTGTGTATTTTAATATAGAGTACAGTGATTTCTAATCGGTTTTAGATATATTTCCATTGCGGAACTCTTCCTATCGGCAACCAACGAATGTAATGGAAGTTTCAAACGATTGTACAGTACGGGAAAAACGAAAGAATACGAAGGTCGTAAACTGATAGGGTAAGCAATGCCAAATATTTGTTGATTTTAAAGAGAAAAAGTTATTGTTCACAATGATTAGAATAATCAGTGCTATATTAACTGTCTACAGATTTTCCATGGATCAGATGTACAACGTTGTCGCTGATGTGGCTAACTATAAGAAATTCGTTCCCTTCTGCAAGAAGTCTGATATAATAACGAGAAATGATGAATTTTTAAAAGCTAATTTAGTCATTGGATTTCCACCGTTGAATGAAAGTTACACGTCAAAGGTGAAAATGATAAAACCACGTTTAGTCAAGGCGGAATGTACAGATGGCAAATTGTTTAATCATTTAAACACATTGTGGATATTTAGTCCCGGTCTTAAAAATAATGCACAGACCTGCGTCATTGATTTTTCCCTCTCATTCGAATTCAGATCCATCATTCATTCGCATCTTTCGAATTTATTCTTCAATGAAATTGTTAGGCAAATGGAAAATGCGTTTGTTGAAGAAGCGAAGAGACGGTACGGAAGGCCTTGTATGAAAGCAGTACGATTAGAACGTTGATTTTTCTAAATATACCGTATTTATTTTAAGAAATCTTAGGCCATTCATTACATTCTTTTCTGCCTTGTTAGAATTTATATCTTTTTTATGGTGGGAATTGTTCATTCACGAGGAGCGTTTTCATGACCAATAACTTTTATGACGATTGGTACGGCTTCAAAGTCGGTCGCAGTGCCAGTACCGTGAGCATAATTATGTCTCACTCAATTGCATGCAGATAAATAGGGACATAATCATACTCATACCAGAGACTCAGTAGAGGCGGTGAATTTCGGAACGTACCCGTCAGGTATTCGGCTTGTTACGTATGAAAACATAAGGTTATGTTTGTGTAGAATTTCCAAAGTGTCAGCTATCGACATAATTGAATGCGTGCTTTTACTGATATGAGGAGTTTAACACGAACTTTTTTTTTAGTTCAATTATTTTTAATAACAGTAACCTTTGCTTCAAAGGGTGACAAGTCACAGTTTTATAATCATTGCATTTTAAAGTGTCATACTGAAAATTGTAAGAATGGTATGTATTGTTATTAGATTTAACCTACTGGTAGTCTTGTTTTATCAATTAAATTTTTCATTTTTACAAAGACAAAGAATTCAGACATAATCCTTCCATGGACGTACAATTGCTCTTATGGTCCTGTAAGGATGACTGCAGTTATAACTGCATGTGGGATACCGTGGAATACTTTAGAGCCCACGGATTGCAGGTTCCACAATTTCATGGAAAGGTATATCTAAAGAATTATTTTATTCTAGCTTATTGTTTTTGATATTGCTGAATCTTATTCGATTTGTTATAGTGGCCATTCGTGAGAATTCTTGGACTGCAGGAACCTGCATCTGTTTTATTCTCATTACTTAACTTTCAAATACATTTTACAATGTACAGAAAATTTCAAAGGGAAGTAAGATCATCAGCTCCAATGTCCATGGTTTGGACTTACTTCAGTCTGGTGAGCATTTCTGCACTTTATTTTACATAGGTGATTTTTCATATAAATTATCATTACTTGAGATAGATCTGTCTGACGGGATGGTTCTGGTCTACAGTCTTTCATGCACGGGACAAGCCATTTACTGAAGCAATGGATTATTCCTGTGCTTTCACTATTGTTCTTACACTTTTTTACTGCATGATACTCAGGTAAGATTTTTAGAAATTAAGAATTGTATAAAATATTGCTTTCTACTATGTTTGTTTACATACTCGTGTGATTTTTTGTTAAATGCTTGCTGTTGATGTAGCTGTAGGCAATTACTAACATTGTTTGTTCTGTAATTTAAATAGCTAAAACCATCGCGATACTTTTATCATTTTTTCAGACTAATCTACAAAAATAACAAAGCATTTATTGTGATGACATGCTTGTACATAAGTATCCTATATACGCATTTGTCGCATTTGTGGTCTGGCACTATTAACTACGGATATAATATGAAACTCAACATTTTATTTGGTAAATGAACAATTAACATGATCACTTGTATTTGATACTGTAAATTTATGTAGATTAGATTTTTTAAACATCAAATGCTTTTTTGCAATGCTCATGTTCTCAATTTCTTTCAGGATTTTTCACATTCGCCATAACAATGTTCTGGTGGTACCGTAATAGACAAAAATTGGCCCATATCTATCTAGTAGGCTGGTTCAATGTCTTAACGGTGTCTGTAACATTACTTGAGTTGGCTGATTTTCCTCCAATTTTTTGGGTTTTCGATGCTCACTCATTATGGCATGCCTCTACAGCACCGCTTGCAGTACTTCTATACAGGTAATTTCAATCACTTTTCACACATCAAACAAAGACGATAAATCCTATACCCTTACCAATAATTTAATTATTTCTGTTCCAGATTTATTATTCTAGACTGCCTGTACTTAAGAAGACAGCACAGCAAGACGGTACTTAATATGGACTGAATCCAATAAAAAGGAGGTAAGAATTATTATACTATATAATACTAAATATACAAACATTCCAATACGAACTACGATTAGAAGCCACGAGCTTATAAGAAAAATGTAGCTATTCAGATATATATAAATCCTTCCATAATTTTAAGAATGATCGATTATCGATTCTGTAAAATTGTATCTTGTGAGTCAAGTAAAAATGGGCAATGACAAAAAGAAAGAAACGTTTAGGAAGGAATTTCTTTTGTCTACGAATCGAATTGTTTGTCTCAATCCTGTAACGATAAAGAATTACGAATTATTTTCATTGAAAATCTACGTAAAGTATAATTATATGTAAGAGAGTGACGAAACCATCCCGTATTAATGGTACATATCCACAACGCACAGATAATTTGATCTATCTATCTAATATACAAAATATTCCACTCTAAAATTAATTTATAAAAACTAGAGAACTACTGGGTAATTAATAATATACTCAAATAATTTTGATGTATATGTATATATTTCATATCGGGTCCTATACAAAAATTAAAGCACCGTTTGAGAACTTGCGAAAGACAAAGTTGCACAGGGCGTAAGTACAAAATTTAAAATCATGCTCAACGTACAACGTAGTTACGTCTGATACAAAATTAAATGACTTTTACATTTCACATAATATTATGAAAATGTACAGATCCTAACCACATTGTATATGTGTATTCGATGGCAATTGATTTTATGATGGATAATGATAAATGTCGATGAACCTTTTCAAACAAGTTTTTATAGACGACCAAGTAGACTCGTTTTTATCCACCTAGTGGAATGTTTTTAGCGTAACGAGTATGTCCTGATAATATTCCTGGAGGCAGTGGTTCAAAATACACAAACTTTAAAGTAGGATCTTTTGGAGAACTTGACATCCAATAAATATCTGATTATTAACTAAAAGGGAGTAGAAAATGTACAGTTGCATCTTGCACAAACGCTTTTTTCTGTTATATATATGCATATTTTTCGAGACAATCGTTAAAGCGTTTCGAATGATGACTCTTATCTTGACTTTCGAATCATGACTACTGGGTCTTAAGAAAATTAGGTACGTGATTATCCACTGTTATTAGTTGTATTTCATTCGTAATGAAGTTTTGTAAAAAATAATATAATAGAAAAAAAAAATATTTAGACAACAGCACCGTTCGGCTTAGCCATTTTTTAATCGCTCGTCAGTCTTGCCAGAAGGGTTTGCGAGAGAAAAAGAAATAAACATCATTTATACTTTCATAGCTTTCTTAAGGCACTAAAGAAATGCTGCCAGTGAAATTCAATGGCGAAGAAATCGCAGATCTCTTCTCAAAATACAAGGCATCTTCGTTTAAACTACTATGTAATCATAAATACGCTTTTCTTTTCGCTTTTTCTGTTTTTCTTCTAGTTTTTACTTAATTGTAAGTACTCTGATCTGGTACTCGGTACGTTGAATATCTTACTTGAAGGCCTGTTCCGGGCATATGAATTATTAAGTAAAATTACTTTTAGTGTTTGTTGAATAACGCCTCCTGCTCCGGATTGTCGTCTCTGTGCTTTTCCAAATTTCCAGAAAGTGTCGGGTCAGGTCGGCGTCTTTTAAAAAATCCAAGTTTCCAAAGAACCAGAGTCAGTAAAATTAACAACAACAGACCTGCTACTACCGCTACTATTATTATCCAAATTGGCACTGGTTCTGCGTCCTGTTGACCCAATAAATCTGGATACGCAATTGTTTCGGCCTAACAGTCACAAAAGAAAGTATTATTTTCAATCATAATTAATGACCAAAGATTCAATATAAGATATAAATTAAGCATACAATTGCCTGATCATCTTTGACATTCTCCTGCTGAATCACAATATTTGATGGAATAATTATCCTCGCATTGGAACTAATCTTCACCTTATCCACTCTTGGATAATCTTCCACGAGCGTCGAATTCCATAACCTAAGGGACCAAACAGATTTACATATGGTAAACTGTTAGAGTTTCAAATCACTTCCAAATTCCCTACCTTGCCTTCACGGTGATAGTTGCTTCCTGTTTCCTTTGCAAGTTATAAATTATGCATATAATGTCGAAACACTTAGCCGTGCCAGCCTTACAATTCTATAAATCAATTTTCATTTTCTCTAATTAATCTGTTTTATATCAGTTAGTACATTCTACTGTAGTACCTATTATTTGAGACTTAGTTGGTACCCACCATAGAAACCACCTGGTGCTTATGACCCTCCTTGTCGACAATCGTGTGCGTATTCACAATCTTTTCCGTGTCTCGTCTCCTTCGTACGAAATTAGTTTCATTACGAAGATCTGACGGAGGCGTTGTAGATAGAGGATATAGAGGACCTAAGTCGTCAGGACCTAAGCTGCCCTGTAGTTTCAATGGGTTGGCCTCAAATCCTGGAGAAAGCGTACACTCGCCATCTCCTAGAGCTAAAAGACAAAGCTTTCATTGTAACCAGCTGCTATTAATTCTCCTTGTGTGGCCAACAACTCTTGCTGTAGATTAACAAGTAGTATACCTTCAACAGTTGGCATTTCCTCCAGGTACAGAAGCCACTTGCCGTGCGGTTTATCATTTGCTACTTCATAGGGCCACGAAATTCGTACTTCGACGCTGCTCACTTTCCAAGGTCCCTCATTGTATACCACATAAATGTGAGAAACTTTTGGGCCTATTTCGTTCAATTGCTTTATAGCAGATTCCCCAATAGCAGGTCCCCCATACACGACCCATTGGGTCTTGGCACTTCTGAAATTTATTACAATATTTTTAACATGCTGTGGCGCTTGTATATTAATATATAACTTATTCTCTACGTACCCGCTGATGGATAATTCTGCTTTCTTGAGTACAGTAGCCTGCAAACGCACTGGTTCTTTTTTTGTAATTTCTGTGGAAGTTGAATTTGCAAAAATTACAAATTCTATCTCGGCTTCATTATCCTCTAAACCTTTAGGATCGAACTTCACTTGAAAATTCAATGGATCATCCTTCTTAAATGGATTTCCAATCAAACAGTACACTAAGGTGGTATTGTGGGAATCACAAATGACAGAGTTAATGATCCTACGGCCATGATGATTTAAGCTCGGTGAATGCTTTATGAATAGTTTAGCCTCGTATGCAGATTCACCGAAATTTCTAGCAGTAATATTCACGATGACTTGTTCTCTTTCCCCTAGCAAGAGTTCATAGAAATTTGGTTTAATTGCTGATGCTGATAAATTCAATTTAGCATCAATCTGGAGATCGCTCTCGCAAATGTCATTGCTTCCGCAATCTTTTTGGAAAGTTGCTTCAAAGATACGTGCTGCTTCCTGCTGATTCAAAATCGGGTATTTTTTTATGTCCGGAAGTGGCAGTCCTTCAGCAGGCATTTCAGGTTCTTCCTGAAGTAACGTGTAACTTAAGCGGAACTTTATAGGCGATTGAATGTCACTGATATTATCCTAGAATGATATTACAAGTGGTAAGGAAATTACAAGTGACTTTTTAATGTAATTATCATAACCATAGTTACCTTTAAGTATAAAGTCTCTTTCTGACAATATTCAAGCTTCGTTGGATCTAATGTGACATTACGGTTAATGAATAGTGGTTTTTCTACTGAAGAATTTCTTGTACCGAACCAAACCCTGGAGAATTTTTTTATTCCCAAAAACGTCTCAGCTGCTATATAATAATTTAATTTCACATCTTGCATATCATCCTTTACCGAGGATTCTGTCTTACAGCAAGCTATAAATGAGAAGCTGTGCATAACAGTATTAAATAATTGTATAGCGTAACCTAGTGTATTGAGAATTAATTAGAAACAATTCTTACGTACCATGTATAATTGGATGTTGGATCAGCAAAGCATCCTGATTTATTAGGATCAATAGGTTCCATTTTATCCTGATAAGATCCATTCTTCGTTAAGAACCGTACATACGTTGTGATATCAATAATTTTTCTAGAACGTAGAAGTACAACAGCGTCATTGTCGTAAGCCCCCACTAATAAATCAGGATATCCATTATGGTCCATGTCTATTCCGCCGCTTAATGAGTAACCAAAGGTTTTCAATGTCGTAGGCATCTCCTCTGTATGAATTACTTGTGAAGGCACAGTAATGATACCATTTTTAGATCCCAAATAAATGTAGACAGCTCCCATTCCCTCGTAAGGTGCACCGATCGCTATATCTTCGTAACCATCTTTATTTAGATCTCCTAAATTCGCCAGAGCGAATCCAAATCTAGATTCCTCGCGACCGACGAGCTTCGTCGGCTTGTTGCATTTCTCATTAGCATTTGGATTGCTACACAGATTCGTGTATACGTATACAGCACCGCCCTCAGCCTTGTTAAAATAAAAAGGCGCAGCAACAATCAGATCGCTGATTCTAGAAAGGTAAAAATTAATCGTTAATTAACATTCCCCTTTGGTTATTGTTTCAGAATTATTAATGGCTAATTACTTGTCGCCATTAACATCTGCCGACGTAATTTCGTAGCCGTAACTGGAAGCAAATTGTTCCCCGTCCAAAATCAGGACGACGGTCATGTCTGGTTTATTATCACGACGAATCGTCATGATAACCTGACCCGTCCCATTGGAACGTGGTGCACCGCCTGCGTAGGCTAGTCCCGTGCCAAAAAAATTTCCCACAGTCACCGACATTCCTAGCAAGTAAGAAAATACACGAGGATTTATCAGTGTTCCATCATCAAGGCGAGGATTCTTATGTGATAATATTGTACGACTTTAGGGTCTTTAGTTATAAGGATGCTTCAGAGCTTAGATAATAGCCTACCTAAGTAACTGTATTTATTGACTGGAGAGGCATCCTGCATAGGTACATTGTAAACTGTATTATCACGGGATAGAAAGTCATCTGAGACTGGAAGAACATACATAGTTCCTCGCCATGTATGGGGTCCTGGTGTACCGATGACTACACGATCTTCCGACGTCAACATTCCACTAGTTCCGGCTTGACAGTAGCCGAACTGTTCATGTGCCCTGTAGACAATGACGTAGTTAATAATAGAATATATTTATAATTAGTATTTTATTCATTCATAAAAACAATAAGCCTTGATTACTTGTCAGTCGGTTTCCCGGAGCAGGGTTTTTTGATATCTTGGAATTTTAAGTCTTGAGTCAGTATATAACACTGCCCTTGGCCCCATTGCGAATCAGCCGTTTTCACTATATGACGATGAGCACAAACCTGTTAGAATAATAATTAATTAATTTCATAGAAGAGTGTAGGACATATCATAATGATTATTGAAAAGTATAGTGATTTATTCTGAGCAATGCGTACCATAACCTTTCCACCAACACCTTGGCTGCGAACAGTCACTCCTAGCCATTGATTATTTTTTATCTCATCCTCACGAGGAGGTATCAGTGTTCCAGAATCAACATCTGCAAAGAGATAGTTTTCATGAAAAAGTGAAATACGCCTTATTAATTAATGTCAACATGGTAAATCGTCATATGCTTGAAACTCCTTCGATGCAGAATTTGTTAATTCGATAATCCTTATCTGAATAAATATAATTGATAGTCGAGCGAGTTGACGCTGTATTAAAATTATACTATTACTTCTGATTAGAACATTGGAAATATAACGTAAGGATATAAAGGGATTAATTTATTAATAACTATATTATTAATAAATTGTCAGTAGAATAAAATTATGACAGCATCCAAATATCAGTGGATACGTTAATAGATATTCTACCATTGTTTTACAAGATGTTATTTAATTAACTCTAAATTAAGTTAAGGGATTGTTAAGTGAGTTTACTATTAGCGTTTCTCGCTCGACTTGATTGTTATATATATTAGTATCAGTGCAATATGCAGCATGAAAATAATTAAAATGACTGTAAATGCAAAAGAGCTGGTAATGCAAATGTTAGTTAACAAAAAATATAAATATTAAATGATATTATTTCCCCTTAGCAGAGTAGCATCATGTTAAAGTTTGTTTTGGCAGGCGAAATCCTTGTTACAGCAGGCAGATCGTTTACGTAGAAATATTATATTATAATATATGCTCTCATGCTTCAACTGCCAATATATATGCACGCTCGCATGCACGAAGTTCTCGATCCTTTAAAGGATCCAGGACGACAAATCCCAGCGAAATCCTTGAAAACAGTCTTGACGCAAAAAAATAAAATTGTCATACGTCGCATTCTTCATTAAACCCTCTTAGCGGACTTACTTGAATCGTAAAAACCACGTTCGGCTGCTCGGATAACCAGAAAATAATGGAACATCAATTAATTCTGTAGAATCAGCGAGAAACATGTGGCGAATCTTATGGAGGATTATATTAGCCTAAAGTCTACGTAGTAGCATACATGGAATATATACATGAGCATAATGGTGATATGTTGGCTAAAAATGACTGAAAATATGAGCGACAATTATTGTAATTATTGATTTACTTTCAATTCAACGTTGATATTTCACACAGCCAACGTAGAACAGCTGAAATAGCTTTGAGTCAGGTTTGTCTGCTCTTCGCAGCTTGCCTATATAATATAGTGGCTCATTACTATAATACCATGTCTGTCACATTACTGCTGTAATTATAGTATTGTGAAATCTTACTTTCCCGTCCATCTGTTATGACTTGGATGCAGTCATTGGTGAATGTTGTTAAGGGACATTGCCACAGTGCACCAGATCGGTTAGTCCCTGGTTGTTTATTTTGATCCAAGGGTGCACCGATCAGCATCCTGTACAGAAGAAGATTGATAATTCTTAAGATCATATTTCATTGTGTCTCCAGAAAAATATTTCTTTAAACTACACTTAAAATGTCTTGGGTCATTCACTGTATAAAAAGATGCAGATATCTCATTGTTATGCTCCCCTCTATTGTAGCTTTATGAGTTATCATACAAAGAAATGTAAAACTATTCACTAAGGTCAGAGCATCTGAATGATTCATGTGAAATCTTAAACGCAAAGGCGAGCATGTGTTAAACTTCATAAACATTAATCATTAATGTGTCATATCTATTAATTGAACTGAAGATGATGTTTCATCTATGTGTTGATAACTGCACTATTACTATAATGTATTATCCATTAAAATTATACAAGTTATACCAGACTATTAAAATAACTGTATGCAAATAGTATAAACATTGATGTCTCATCTCTTTATAAATATTCATTCTCTCATCTGACTAAACTCTTTTCCAACTATATCAATAATAGTATATAAAATAGCGCAACAAGTTATACTAAAGAAACACAGGATGTGAGGCTGTGTTATCAATATAGATATATCGTGTGTGTGTCAGTATAAATATTTAAAATAATCAAACGAGAAAGGCCACCTGGATTTCCTGTTGCAGGATTTTTATCTCATACAAGTTACATCGCCATAATAAGTTACTCACATAATGAGGTAGACAATCATAGTGTGAATATAGAACGAATTACGTAATAAAATTTATTTTAAAAAACATTTTTCATCCAATCGCATTTTTATTCATGAAATTCTCGCTTGGTAGAGTAAAAAACAGATAAGCTTTCTCTAATAGTTTATGATAAATAATAGAGACAAGCATGTCCGATTACGAAATATCAACAAGTACGTTCAGCGTGCATCGTAACGGGTTGTAAGTTTAAATAGTGGGCGAGCTGCGTTCCTTCACTTCGCGCAAGTCTTCGAGACCCTGTGAATGCTCTAAAAGATATTCTTAGGAATATATCAGTGAAGAAATGAATCAATAATTTAAATAAAGAATGCTTTCCAGGAACAATATGTTTTCTTCTTTTTTTACAGATTGGCATCAGTTTGGTTTACCCAGTACAGGCGATCAGAGAATACGTCTTTTCCGAGAAGACAATCCATATTCGCAAAAGACGTATCATTCGCCAATGAAAGAAAAACAGAAAGGGAAGACGCTGAACGATGGCGTTGATCCATACAGCACAAAGCACTCAGATATGATTAAAAAACATTGCTGAAATATATAAATCTGGTTGTTACATTTTAGCAATATTTCTAAAATGTATCTGAACGTTTTGTGATGTACAGGGAACTTTTGAATAACAAAGACTTTTCCTGCGACAATTGTACTATATTGGATCTTTGCTTACAAAATATTTCAGACGGTCTTTTATCAACAGTTTATCACACAAGTACAATTTTTTACTGAAAAAAGAAAGATATGCTTTAATAAATCCGGTTCTCACGGATACAAAGATTTTTTTGTTTAGCAGCCAAGAATCATTCATCGTAAGTGTCAGTTCAGTCAAGTATATATAATGTATATAATATATATGCATATAAAATAATTAATTTTACCAGCTTTTATGTTTTCCATCGTCAAGCGTTTCCTGGTGCTCCGCTACGGAATAACCGAAATAGGAACCATCCAATCCTCTCTTGATAACAGGTATTCTTGTCTCGAGATTAAATGAACGCACACCGTAATGTATATTGAGTTGAAGAAACACGAAAAATACGTATTTCTTCATGACTCTTTGTGAGCGTGGTTTGTAAAAGCAAAGAGCCCAAGGAACACTAATAAATAGACTAAACAGAAATAAATAAAATTTGTGAAAACTCAGAAAATTTTTGTTGAAACACCAGCACCGCTCCACCACACCCTAACCTGTACTCCCAGCTTTCTGAGAGTAATGAGATCTGGGAATACCTCTGGGACACTCTGGGGTGCATGGATACCCCACTCGAGGAATGTCGTTGGGAACCTCAATGAAACGACCTGGTGGCGTTATCTAGCGTTGTCACCGTAATACTAAAAGAATTACGAAAATTCTCGGCAATTTTGACCGCCGGAAAGTTAGCGACAAAGGATAAAAATTTATATACTTCTAATGCCTACAAAATTGCTCATAGTTAGTGTTTAATGAATGCTAGATACTTATTCGGATGCAAGAAGATACAAGCATTCGTACAAATCTATGGCATTCAATAAACCAGAATAAACAGAGAAACTATGTTTTCAGCACCCTCGGTTCATCTTCGAAGCACCTGTCATAGGTGTGTTCAAAAATTAAATCACATTGTTCACGTCTGCAAGCGGGCCACGAGAAAATCAAAGTTTACTTGTTATTTAAAGATGCTTCAATGAAATAAAAAAATGGAGCAAATTCAGAGCAATTAATTCATTAAGAAAATCATATGAAAATCTGCTCAGTCATTTGAAATAGCAATAAAAAAATATTTTTTTAATGAATATTTTTTAATCATTGTATAATAGCAGCAGAGTCATTAGGAAAACATAAGGAGCATTTAAAGAGCAATTTTTTAGGCATTAAAACTGTATCAATTTTTATCTTTTGACGCTAACTTCCCGACAGTGATTTAGACCCCTCGAAAGTCAAGTTTTCTTATCAGGAATTCATCAGGAGTCAGGAGGTAATCTCGATTTCTGTTAGATCCACTGGAATTTCCGTTAGAGCCACATATATTTTTTGAATCCATGCAAAAGGAAATGCCGGTTAAAATTATATAGGTATTTGGAAAAGTTTGTGTCAGACATTTTTGGATGTTCTCAGAATTCTAGTCACATTATTTATACAAGAGAAGAAAGAAGATGTTTATTAAAATCTGAAGTTCTTTCACTTTTTTTTATTGAGAAACTTATTCTGATAACATAATTAATTGGAATTTCGCGATTTCATCATAACTTAATAACTTATATAAAAGTAATATGAGATTAACGATACTCTCTCTGCTCCTTCGGATGCTATAATGTAAATAAAAGATAGAGTAAGTTTAATATTGTGTTATCTTTTTAGAGATCCGGTGTATAATGTTAAGCAAAAATTAAATATTTGCCGTTACCTTATAATGTTACAGCACCCTAATAGTCTCGCGGAAAATCACGGAATGAATGGAACGAAACGCATTACAAGATGCTGTTACATTCTTATCTTTTATTCAATTATTCCTTCAATTTCGGCAACAGATACTGAGTTCTCTGATTTTTGAGTTTTAGAAAGTATCCGTGATTCGTACCAGCGCAATTCTGCTGCTCCAAGATCCCTTTGTCTAAAAGGATTCAGAGAAATACAATATAAATATTGTCTACCTCCACTTGAATGAAATATTATTTATATTAATAGGCAATCCTATATACTTACAACGTACGGTCATCATGCTGTCCTTTTCTCACTGGATTCCATCCTGACACTGGTTTTTCATTAGTTACCATCAAACCACGAATACAATAAGATAAGGCTACTCTACCGAGATTTGGATCCTGGAATTTATTATGATGAATGTTTCTAGTCAAAATGACAAATCATAATTCTACGAATAACTCTCTGAAGGTTCCAGAGATTCATATTGACTCACTCGCCATTCTGAAATCAAGGTATCTGACAAACTCAAGATATTTATACATGTCGCTGCTTCGTCCATTCCACCGATTGTATTTAAGTAATTTCCGTGAAGAAATCCAAGAAATACACCCGGCTGTGATTGGAACAATGAAGCTATTTCGTCTGGATCATGAACAAATTTCCAAGAATCGCCATCAGGAATTCCTGAGTACAAAAGGATTACGAGAGTCAATTATCTTCTTTTGATAGGGAAAATTCAAAACTATTGATCACCCACTTTTTGGATTGATCACCCGTCCTACACCGTGAAGAAGTCCTAAACTTTCTTCTCTTACAGTGCATTCACTGTGGGATTCATTATTAGGCACTGGAAAACAAGTGATTTTCAATTATTTCATGTTACAGTGCTCAAACCTTTTCTGAAGATACCAACCTTTGAGAGATATAAAGATGAGGTTTAGAATTGCACTGCGTACATCTCCAATACCATTTGACAGTATCTCATCAATATTTTCTTGGGTAACATTCAGTATATGGCCACCCTTTAAATTTAATATCGAGGAAACTCTTTTTAATACATTTTTCATAGAAGTTGCTGTTGCTGCTCCAATACTAAAATCAATATCTAATCAATAATGATTTACAAATACTACAAATACTATTCAAATACAAAGAACTAATAATATACCTTATAACGTCCAATTTAAAGGCTTTTCGAATATTCTCAGAAAATAATGTTTGCATCAGTCTAGAGCTGCCAGAATCACTAACAACGAATACTAGAGGCTCTCTAGCCATTTCAAAGTATTTCCTGCAAGGAGATATATTGCTGATGCATACCATGATTATATATATATATATCACTAGAAATTTATGACGCTTACTGCAATACATCAGAAAAGCTATCCTTTTCAACGAGATACACATTTGGTATGTCTTTGACTAGTAGAAGCCTTCTAGAATGTTTTGAGAATATTGAATTGTATCTGGTAGCTCGGACCATGAAGTCTTCAAATCTCTCTCCTTGACGCATCACTCTGTCTATTGATGAAGTAAATTGATATTAATCATTTTAAAATATTATGAATTGAGAAGAATAGTAAAAGGGGTTCATTGAACTTTTCATTACTATTCTCATCCATAGCCTGATCAACTGGTGTAATCCATTCTATGACATCAAATCCACTATTCTTGGCAAGAAGTTTGAGAGCCACAGTTTTTCCACAACCAGAAGGTCCAGAAAGCACAAGTGCTTTTGGGCTTCCATTAATAGAGTCTAGCCACTCCTGAATTGTTTTTTGCTTTTGCCGACTTATTGCCAACTCTGAAGGTTGCTGAGGTTCACAAGTCATTAGCAAAGCAGCTAAATTATTTGAAGATTTCCTTTTTGGGTCAGTACATATATCATCTTCTACATTCATTTTATTACTGCAAGAATCATCAGTACTGCTCCGTTTTTTTATATGACTTGTATTCGGTGCAATCTCGAAAGAAGGCAACAACCAATCTCCTTTACTTTTCTGAAAGTTCAAATAGATGATGATAACATTGCATTCGTTGTTAAAGAAACATAAAGTATTTTATTTTCTTCAAACAATTCATTATCTCCTTTACACAGAGTATGAGTAATAGATAATAATATATCAATGTGCAGTAAAAGCTAACCATGACACAAGTAACCAAATCTTTATTGGAATCTTAAGATATTCAGATAAAAGATTTTAGTCTACCTTTGACTGAGACATTCTAATTGATTAATAGTCTTCTATTTCATATGCTTTTCCATGAAAACAGATAATCTTAGGTAAATACCGCGATTAGAGTAAGAATACTGATAGTTTACAAAACGATGACACTGAAATGAGAACTACGGGTATTGAGAACCGGGCCACCCTATTGGAAAGGGATGCTTGAGAAATGGGATATTGCTATTTCACTCTTACACACTCATGACTAGGAATGACTCAGAGAATCTGACAGCGAGAAACGTGAAGAATTCGCTGTGAATATAAATGGATAATAAAAAAAATAAAATACGTTTAATAACTTCATCCCATAAACAACGGTATGGTAATTGTAATAATAACCAAAAATGTATTGTTGCTGTTTTAACATCTTTATTGTGATTTTATAATTGTTCTAGGAATTGAGAAAATTCTTTGTATACTTTTTTTGCAATGACAAGAACGCCGACACGAATCCTTAAAAAAATATACCTTCCCTATACTTGTACTAAAATAATAATATAATCGCCATCGCGTACCAAATATACTTAACCTAATATGTCACTATTAAAAACGTAAAAGTTTCATGATATGACGCTTCGTATCTACATGATGCAGATTAAACATGAATGAAATGATACATACATAAATTACGAAATTTCACAGTTAATTCCGATACAGAATAAACGAACACTTAATATTTCATCCGTTCTTGCGATCATAAAAAGACAGTGATTCCCGATCGCCTCATAATTAAAATTAAACAAAAATTTCTGAACGATCGAGTTAAACTAATCCAATAATAATTGAAGAGAATCATATACTTGCATATAGTATAGAGACTTCATCAGTGAGATGGATACAAATTGACTCTTCCCAAGATACTTTTGATACTACATCTCTTTCCTCGACAGTCAAATATTAAATATTGAATAAATTTTAAAATCCCATGAGATATGATACAAACCACTTCAGAGGTTCGATTCATATGTAAATTTTTCTATAACAATTCATACTATTTCAAACCAGCTGTATTACTACTGACGACACATTAAAATCCATCTTTTAATATAAAAAAATTCTCTATAATAGTTTCACGAAGGCATCCAGTGTAATTAATTCAGCCTAATTTGTAGGTAAATTGGTTTTCATCGAATTTCATTAATTAACGTTTAATAAGTGGGGTTTAGAGAATAAACCAAGATGCGTAGATTTACCGAGCAATAAAAACACGGTAAATAGATATTTTTTATACGTTGTAACAAAACGTAAGGATTTGCGAAAACGGACACTTTGTTGATCCCAACAGTTCAACTCCATACGTCACTGGAGTAACGTTTCTGCGTGTCCATCTTCTTGATAAAGGCAGTGGCTTCCATTTCTGTCATCTTGCCACGTTCCATTACGACCTTCACCAATATGTTGTGAACATCGCGTGCCATGTTACGAGCATCACTAAATAACAATTAACCAACAAAAAATAAACAAAAGAGAATAAAATTGAAAATACATATCTATAGGCAGAGAACATATATTATATATATACATATATATGTTCTCTGCTATAGGTTATCTAAAAAGAAATACTAACCCGCATATATAAATGTGACCATTCTTCTCCCCGATAACACTCCATATCTCTTCCTTATTATTCTCCAGCAGATGAGTCACATATTCTTTCTGTGCTTGCTCTCGACTGAAGGCAGTGTGTAGCTTAAGCGTACCATTTTTCTCAAATTCTTCTAGCTCCTCTTTATAAAGATAATCTTCGTGACGCCGCCTACAGCCGAAGTAAAGGATTGTGTCGCCAACTTCTTTACCTAGAGTCATGTGTTCTCAATTAACTCACTTGCTCAAATAATTAATATTTTCTTCAGGTATAATACGTACCTTCCTTTCTCGCGATATCACGTTCCTGGATGAATCCGCGGAAAGGTGCTAGTCCTGTGCCGGGGCCAACCATGATGACAGGTGTGGCAGGACGAGTAGGAAGTCGGAACTGAGATTTACGTACAAAGATTGGTACCAGACAAGGTGGATCTGATGGATGCTTCTCCTTTAACCAGGTAGTCGTGACACCGCGGTTTATACGACCAGTAGGAGTCTTGTACTCAACGACAACAGCGGTAATGTGAATCGTCGTAGGGTGTAACTGAAGGAAAAATAACAAATTTGTATAACTCATAAATGCATAGATGGTACAAATGAAATAGTATTATTTAACTGAAAGCATTGCTAACCTTAGGCGATGATGAAATTGAATAGTATCGGCACTGCAGACGTGGTAACAATTCACACAGATGATCCAGAGGTGGTTTCAAGCTGGGAATGTCTTCCAGAATGTGTACAATATTTCTATTCTCTTGGGTAATCCATTGCTGGTAAAGAGCTTTGCCTTCAGGCGTGGTAGACGCCATAAGCTTTAACTTATCCTTATCCGCCTGATCGGAGCAATACTCTGCGAGTTCTTTCAAAACGTGAGTCCTGGGATTACTGGTGATGTCTAAGTAGTGCGTCAACGCTGTTCTGTAGGAGCAAGGGCAGGGGAATGGATGCTTCTTCGTGGACTCTTCTGCAAAAAAGAAAGAAGAACTTAAATATCTTCTGCCACTTAATTTCTTGGTATATAATAGATGCATTACGTACCATCTGTATTGGTCAATGTGATTACAGTATCCAAATCCACCTGACAGACTTCTCCAATTTTATTGACAAGCTCTGAATTATTTACAGGGTAGACAGCCAGGTGATCACCAGCCTCGTAACGCATCGTCGATCCTTCAATGTCAAATTCAATATGCATACAGGATCGTTCGGATGTTGGTCCATGTAATTCCCGATTTACCTTCACAGGAGCCAAGTAAGGATTTTTCGCATCGTATGGTCTGCAAAAACAAAAAAACTCAATTCTCCAGTCATGCATATTTAATGAAGATGTTCAATGATTAAGATACTCACGATCGTTGATTCTTGTAGGAATGAAGACGTGCAATTTCCCCTGTGTAAACCTTTTCTGGTAAAGCATCAACATGTTCAGTAAGTTTGTACTGACGAATGCTGACATCTTCGCCAGCACCCTCAATTCCAAAGAAATCACAGACTGCTGGCCAAAATTTGTCTTTCCAGGTAATAAAATCATCTTCAATGCTATAAATTAATTGATAATAGGATTTCAGTTAGTGAATCCACAGATTCTCTTTATTAACATCGCATTACTAAAATCATTACTCACTTTGCATCATCGTCTCCAAGACCAAGCTCGAATACTCTAGTAGCTCCAAGTTGCTCAAGTCTATGATCAACATAGATAGCAACTTCATTATAATGCTCATAAGTCTTGTTTCCTAATCCAAAGACCTACAACGAATACATCCAGAAAACAATTTATTCGTCAGTATCAAATGTAAGACCAATTAAACGCGATATTAGATTTGGAAATAATATGAAATTAATACTACGTTCAATTTGTTATATAATAATGAAAAAAAAAAAAATTTTAAAGTAATAAAGAGACTACCTCACATTTGCACGGCAAAGCACTGCCTCGCCATCTGGCGAGATTTCGGAAAATTCGTGTGTACTTATTCATAATTTTATACGATTCGAACAATTTCGTTCTCATACCGAAACTAACCTCTCATCTTTAACTCTAGCGAATTATATAATACAGCTTAATATTTTCGACAATATCTTTACAGTTCACACGTCATTGTAGAAGTTCAAAACTCGAGGTCAACATGACAAACGTACGATTTAACGAAAATCTATTTCGTGCAGCCGTTTGAGGTTATGGACGAGCTCAGGCAGACGAACTTTTACTGAGTAATTGCTTTCGATAAGAGATTGAGTAGACATCGTCTAGATGTCACTGCGAGCACAGTCATAAATATGAAGTAACAAAATTATAAAAGGCGATACTGGCGTGATGCTACGGTTTTAATAAAATTATTATATACAATTCTATACTCACAGCGTAATTCAAGCCGTTAAGGTCAGCATCACCATTTTTCAGCCAGTCAACAAATTCCATGGCATTATCTGTCGGATCACCCTCACCATACGTTGCTAAGCAAAATACAGCCAAGCTGTTGGGTATACTCTTCATGTTTACAAGTTCTTCCTACGTAACAGATGCATTAATACTTTCTAACAGTAGCTAAAAAATACTAATGGAATATTAAGTAAAATCGTTCATAGATGTAAAAATCTCAAAGGCATATCTACTTTAAATTAAAGCAAAAATAATGTTAAAATATCTGTTACTCGCACCATATCACATTCCTCAGGATCTGCTACCATTCCCTTCATCCTATAACGAATTCCTTCCTTGGCAAGTCTACCAGCAAATTCCTCACCGGTTCCAGTTTGACTTCCATAGAAAACAACAAGACTTCTTCCAGAAGTCTTAAGCTTCTTAATGAATGAATTTTCTGAAGGAACTAGAGCAGTGTATGCTGTTGGTCTGAAGATCAGAAAAGATTCGTATTAATTATGAAACAATACAATATCATATCGATAATCACTACAGTTGAAATCTTACTGAATGGAATAAGATTTTGTAGGAGCTGGCAAATTTTCCTGTTTGTTACGACGTAATAACCACCATCCAGCTGCCAGAAGAAGAGCACCAAGTAGCACAATGTCCAAAGTACTGAATAGAGCTTCGTCAAAGACCTCTACACTTTCCTGTTCGTCCAGCACTGGTGATCCTGACATTCTCACAGCTTTGGGTTGCGAAGCGTCTGCGATCTGAAATAAAAAAAACCAGATATTCCTTATAAACAGTTAAATAATTAAGTAACAAGGGTCACCAGTGTCTAGATCATCCAGCACATCTCTTCAAATTTAATAATACTTGGGAAAAAAGAGAACAAGTTAAAGGAAGATAGAGTGTTTATAGAAAAAGAAGATATCTCAGTTTCGTCAACTGACTCGACATTGTATACGATTTATTAAACTGTCCCCATGACGTATACAGCTATCTGAAGTCTTACCATGACGTATATACCCTCGTCACTTCCTGGTGTTTAACCGTCACGCGCAGACCATTAAAATCGGCTAATAAAAATAAAAGAGACCCAGGTAACTTTCCAGTTCTTACGTGCAGCTGCCTACACACTTTCTCCGTGCATGCACTCTCTCTCCAATGTATTATTTTGTTTTCTCTTTCTTGCACTGTATCCTTTTTTCAATCTTTTCTGCTTCCACTGGTAGCCGCAATTACGTGCTCCAAAGTCAATAAGGAAAATCGAAGACTTCCATCTTCTTATAAATAGATCGACGAAGGCAATGGCCGCACGAGAATTTTCCGAGTTTCGACTTGTTTACGATAAATGCAGTTCTGTAATTTTCTATCGAACATTATAAATATTACAGAAATACTTGGAAGATATATTGTGGATTAATAAAAAATTTAATAGCTCCAACTGAACTTCATTCTGCTCTAACTGCCCGGACGTGTTTCGCAAAATAGAATTATATGTAAACAAAACTACGTATCTCGTACGATTATTTCTTACGTAAACTCGCATGAAATCAATTTGAAAATTATATGTTTTTAATAATGATACGTACATATTCAAAGAAATTGACACATTGGAAGGCGAATTTATTTCTCAATGTCATGGTTAAATCTAAATAATTGCTGACATTAAATACTGGTAAGTACTTGGTACGAATTCTTAATCATATCTACATATAATATAATAGCAGCTTTAATGTGCGTGACAAACGCTTGAAGAAACTATCGCATGTTTTCTATCGAAGAAAACTGTCAATTCACAATGAAGTTGTACTTTATTTGTCATTATTCAAAAATACTTGACAACACTGATAACACATGATTGATAAGCTGCGCACATATCTCAAAGATAAATTTTTAGAGTTTACCCGGATGCATATTAGACGGCGATTTGCACTAATGCAAAACAACAACTGCGTAATTACCAATATCACAACAATGCAATAAACTTTATTACGCTAAAATACAAACAAAATAACAAAATCGTAACACGTAACAAAATCCAAACTCTAATGCACTTGTCAAAATAATTGTACGCTACCACAAACAGACTATAATTAATTTAACCGGAAGTGCAAAACTAAACATAAATGCCAACCATTAAAATAAAGGCAAACAGTCAATGAGATTGAAAATAATAAAAAAAATTGCACATTCCGATAGTCAAAATTAATATGTAATATTTAACCAATAAATTCATTAGAAAGTAAAAATGTTTTATTACTTACAGGTAGATCCATCCTTCATTCCATGCGCAACTTCGTTAAAATAAATAAATTCGAATAAATAGTTATAATATTAACGGTAAGATGTCAGCACGAAACATTCAAATTATAGTTCGTCTGAAGAGCGAAACGATACTGTCGTTAGGAACGATCGTCTGAAATATCCCTTCTTTCTTCTTATTAACAAGCAAAGAGTTACCACTACCTTCCTATAAGTTTTGCCCCGGCAATTATTAGCTGCAAAACTGACTTGGCATACTACTTGCCATTTATGATTATGCGTATAAGAGAGGACAGCCTTACATACCACTACGGAGAGTTGTAACGTAAAAATCACTAGTCACGATGGCTCGTCAATTCGGCTGACGTGCGAGCGTGATTCGCGATAAGGAAAAGATAATTTATATGGCAACTCACATACACAAGTGTATTATTCTTCTAGAAGACCCAACTACACAACAGTATTACGATCATTCATGATATAAAAAAGATAATTATATCCTCTTCCATCGTGCAATAATATTTTAAACCTTAATAATGAAATGAAAAAAGAAACTATCTATGACATCTATGAAGTGTATGACAGTAGTAATCTTTCACGATGTAGATAAGAGAATCATATCATCTTCTGTCAAAGGATGAACATCTTAGAGATAAATTCCATTTTTCTCACAAAATTTATTATTTTGATCGATTACGTGAATGGCAGACGTAGTGGATTACAGTATTTTTAAAATAACTTTTGCAAAATTAATTGTAATACAACTTTCCATGTACAAACATAACTGTTACGTTCTTGCTGTTCGTATTATATTATCAATTTTTACTAAATATCTTTAACCATAGAATAACAAACACTAGAAATACAACTCGTCCAAGATATTGATAACAAAAATCATTTATCAGACAATTCCTGATATCAATAATACGATGCTCCACTTTCATCTGCACATAGTGAAACAGCATTGAACAGGAGAAAGTTTTTAATTTTGCTTTACAGGAAAGAGACTTCCATTTTTCTCCATTAGATTCCAGAAAGTTTACGTAAACATCATTAAATCTCCAGGAGCCATACAGACTGCGAAAAATAGTTTTAGCAGCATTGTAAAGCGTTATAGCGATCACTTAAGAACTAGAAGTTGAGTCAGCTCAAAAAAATGATAATTAAAAATATAACATTTTAGGAAACCATGGGTGGCCAGCGCTATTGAATACCGTGGACTAACTCCATCTAGTTACCTCTGGCTCAAGCTTCTATTATTATTCCATTATCCTCGGTATGACTGCTGCACGGGAAACTTCCGTGAATGTAACGTAAACTTTAGAACAATGTGTATGTTGGTAATATTTCACAGACTTACGTATGTATTGTTTATCGGTTCAGACTTTTCGTTGGGGCTACGTAAGTTGTATGTGACATCTGCAATTCCAGAAGCTTTCCAGAGGAAAAGAGGGATTTGTAGATCGGTGTCGAGTGTCCAAGTTCGCCATTGGTATAATAACACGACCTTGTTAATGCCATACTATAGATATACTATTGCTATGCTGACGCAATAAGACTACTTACGTCAGACTATATTATTATTTAGTGTCACATAAATTATCATAGGACAAAACTCTTGTGAATGATGTTAATAATATTCAAATAATGAGTAACGAGCCAATAGTGGAATTAAAAATGTGTTTTTACAACCGAAATGTATAACGGATAATTATCGACATGTATAAAAATACTCAGTATGATTAGAGTAGTCACCGGTCGCTCTTGTCATTCTAAATGTATGCATATGAAATATTTCCTAAAATCTCAAGATCAGGTCTTAATGTATATGTTTAAAGACAAGTTTAGTTAAACCCAGCTATTTTTAATTGTAAACAATTTATGGAATGTAATTGACGAATTTCAAGTTTAAATTTAATTCGCAAAATTGGGACTGTATTATTGTTCAGTACAATTACCAGCTAACGAGTGGAAAAAGTTATTGTTTAAAAAATAATGTGTATATATTCTTTTGGTGTACGATTTTGAGACAATTAAAACAGGCTTATGAATTTATTAATTACTTATTAAATTTTAATTTGACTGCTGATCGCTATCCCGGTGGTTTCCCTAACAGAGTGACCATTATTGCCGTATACAAATGATCAAAGAAGTATTTTGGCATTATCAAAAAAGTTTGCTGGCTAATCGCATAAATATAACACAGCACCATGATATTGCGCTTACGAAACATCATGCTATTAATTCGGTGAGTAACTTCGCTTATAAACTCTAGGGTCGAACTCCGATAATTATAATTTAAAAGCACTTATCGTATCAGTTGCAGAAAACAAAATATGCGATCCCTTTAAGACGATATAATTTATCTTGTTGAATAAATGAAATCAGGCAATCATTAAAATACATTAAAATAGAAGACTGCAAATTTTCAAGCATTAACTGCAATTGATATGCAAAACTGGTATTGAGCATTACGTTCACGGCCAGTAGTTTGTTTCGCCTTGATGGGTATGCTCTTGAACTAATGAAAGATATTCATGTGTTCATTCACCCTGTATAGTCATACTCTCAAGTCATACTCGTTTTGAAATTTACAGGAATTGGCGTTATCAAGGACCTATAGTTCGTCCGTGATAACATCCCTGTAGTAAAGGATGAAATTGATTTATTTAACTGTGACCACATTTTTAATCAGAGTATACTATACTGCTCAGGTCAAAATAGCTTAGTAATGATATTACATATTTAATATTTATGAATAATTTATATTATTTTTATAGACAGAAATATTATATGACAAAAAAGAGTATATTAATTTGAATGTCTGGTTTTTATTAGTTTTAAAAGTTTCTAACAGTTGCAGGTCACGTAGATACGAGATCGTCATTTGTTTCACACATGTATAATTTTGGAAAAACATTTTTTGAAATTTATTAAAAATTTTTCGTACGAGTAAGATCAAAATTTGAGCCCGATCGATTTTAATTAATAATATACAATCTACTCCAAACAAATAATTCATTAGAAATAAGTTGCTGTATATGGCGATATTCGACTGGAACAGTATCAATAAAATATTCGCACTCTTTGCAGTAACTGCACATGCAGCCATTTGTACTTATACAAATGTCATAAAAATGTCTAAATTTGGAACAGAATACTAATAGAAGATACTTCGGAACTGCGTAAGAAATTTTGAAAATATAAATTGATATAATTATTAATTTATATTGACCCTGGATTATTTAAAATTTATTAAAATACATCACACGCGTGACAGATGCTATATCTTCGAAGCTGAAAGAATCTTAAAAGAAGAGATATCCAGGAGGCAACAAACAAAATGGAGACTTATCCAAAGCAAGCGCCAGCTTCAAATATATCAATCGTAAAGGACGATAAAAGTGAACCGAACAGATTGCAAGTTCCTTTGGAACTGAAAGCTAGCGGGGAAAAGATTGCAAAAACATCCGAAGAGTCTGGACATATCTCAAATAGATCAAAAGACAGCAAAGAGCCAAGTGTCTGTGACGAGGAACCTTTCATCCTGAAATTATTTAGAAGTCTAACCGGTTCCGAGGTGGTACAGAGTAAAAAAAATTTTTTTCAAAAACGTCAAGAGTGATGCACCATAATAAAAGGCATTTTCATCGATGGAGCAGTGTATATTCCTCGTGATTTAATTACAGCAATATATGTGTATAGCCACTGCATTACGATAGATGGCTATATGTACAAAGCATATATTAAAATGTCATACAGACTCTGCTTCATCTACTGCATTATAATATTCAAGAATAACGGAAGACAATTTTCGAGGTAGCTTTTCAACCTTTTCCTTCATCCAGTATAATTTTATTCTTTCTAGAAAATCAAGTGCCAGCAATGTTAACCTAACCCACGTCAAACTTCTGTCAGTTCGAAGCGTCTCCTGCCCTGAACTTTGCTCCGATACATTATTCAGAAGAATGAATAAACGCATGAACGTCGACCGAACACGTAAAGAAGAAACAGTCCGGGATACCTAAATACCCTAAGTTCATAAAAGATACAATTTAAAAAGATTTGCTGCATTCTGATGAATCCAGATAAAATATCTATAACTATCTATCCACATCACAGGGTGATAAACATTAAAAAATGAAAAAAGATGCATTAACGTCGAAGACGTACTATATCTATATACTATTGTAATATCTAATATGATATTAAGTGAATTTATATGGGACATAAAAAACGCAATGTGACGGATAATCGTAGAAATTCTATATACAGAAAGAATTTATTGAAGAATTTTCGACAGTAGCGTAGACTGACTGCCTGTAAATTTGGTAGATCCTACGCCACTGTTGCACGTAGAAAACCTGTTACACGTGCAGCAGCTTCATATGTATATGCTTTGTCAAAGTTTAGGGGCGAATTAGTAGAAGAACGTGTCAAAAATTCAAGAAAATCAGTCTCCTCGTTAATTATATTCCTGAATTTTCCATCAAAAGTAACTGGTTCGACAAAATGTATGGGAGCCATTAAATTCATTTCTAACACTGGCCTTCAACTCACCACACGAAGCTCGTCCTTGCAAAGTTTGATTGGCCTCGTAGACGACGTGGCTGGAATCCACGTGACTCGCCGTTGTTCCTTCCTCAATTTCTCCTACTCCCTTCCACGAGTTACCACTACTCCCGACTTTACTTCTCTTCGTTCACCACTACTCCGACTTCCGTTCTCCGCGTAGATGCGTAATGAGTTCTAGAGGAACATGAGTACAAACCAACGATGGAAATCAGAGTATAACGAGTAACTGGGAGCTCGTGATTTGGATACTTCTAGCTTCTATCGCTTCCGAGAGAAGACTTTATAAAGTAGGGAGAACTCGAGGCTTGGACTCTGAACGCCTGACGTGCAAATCAGGGCCGCTCACCGCTGAATAAACGACTTTACGTCTGAAAGAGAGGGATATGACATTGGTGGGGAATACTCGTATGGAATTTAGTATATAGACTTTACCGACACGTGTTAGATCACATAGTAGACTGCAGTAAAATTTAGGTTGATTGTAGTACACTCAACGTCATTAATGCTTCAATTTTCTGACTAAATTTGCCTATTTAAATTACATGAGTGGGACAGAGGCAAAAATAGTTTAGGGGCCCAGGCATTAATGACACTGAGTGTATATACATACGAGTAGTGAGGATACTGTTGGTTTTCTCTGACAAGATACTTTGCCGACATCTGACGGAGAAACCTGGAATCTAATCAATGAACCTTTAAAGATACACGTGCTGCCCCCATTATGCAATATGAAATAAGAGAGTAGAAAAGTGTATGTATCCAATTATCTGGTACTTGTTTTCGTTACAAGGGGATAAGTCCCTAAAAGAGGACAAAGAAGATCTTCAATTGTTTTATGGCACTTTTGGCTCACTTTTCATATTCAGCTTATTCGATATTTAGTACAAAGATTGCAAATGCTCATATATGTGCGTAACTTGCTGTATATTGTTATTTTTATACGGTACAGCCATTGCATTTTAATTTCTTCTTCTCTGGAAGTTCCTTTTGATTCTTTAGAGCTGAAAGAAATTGAATTCAAAATTATGCAGTGCATTATAGAATATTAATGAGAAAATTCTAAGTCCACTTACTAACGAGATCAGAGCCCACGGTTATTTGTTCAGTAGCAGATGTTTGTAATTCTCGTATAATAGTAGCGTTGAATGATAATGATGCCATTCTTGCAAATAATTCTGGCACACCGTCACCTGTTCTGGAAGACACTGCCCAGTATTCTGCATTTATTGTTTTAGCTACCGTTATGGCTCTCTTCTCAATAACTTCGTAAACCTTATTGGACTATTGAAAGAAATATAGTAAATTAAGGGAGGAAACTTTAATTAAAGCTATAGACTTACTTACTAAGAGGTCTCTTTTGGTTCCCACTAAAAAGATATGATAAAATCCTACATTACTTCTTTCTGCTTCAGCAAGCCATTGTTGGGAATGGGACAATGACATAAGACTGCCCAAATCGAAAACAATGACAATAACTAAAATCAATCAAGAAATTATTAACATTTCAATATCATAGAAAGATCTATCTTTTGCAATTGTACTGACTGTTTGCTCCTCTGTAATAAGATGCAGCTATACATTTAAATCGTTCTTGACCAGCAGTATCCCATCTGTAGAATCAGAAAGGAATATTGAAATAAATTACACAGAAACTAAATCAGAATAGAAACACTGAATCTTACTGACATTTGTAAATTAAAAGGTACACCTAGTACGTCAAAACGTTCCACTTCAAAATCCACGCCTATGGTAGCCTTGTAATTGTTGTCAAAGAGTTTGTGACAAAATCTGCAAATAACGTTTAATCATATACGTACGTTAAATTTGAATTTAAAAAACCGGAAGTGCATTCTTACTAATTACCGATTAACCAGAGACGTTTTGCCGACGGCAACGTCACCGAGGACGATCGCCTTTGATATTCTAGGTACGAGACTTTTGGACAAACAAACTTTTCTGACATTACCATCAAAATCTCTTTCACGATAAGGCGTCATGTCGGATGCAAAAGGAGGCGGCCAGTATTTTATCTGGAAATAATAATAAAAACAGTACAATGCACTTGTGTTTTATATCTTATAACAATAATGTAATGTCAATATATTTCAACTTATATAAAATAATCGTATACATGTACCTGACGTTCCTCGTGAGCGACGTTCTTCATCATTTTGTAAACGGCCGAGCGAGTTTCTAACATAAAACTCTAATGCGGCACCTCTTGTGAGCAATTTTTAATTTTCACTTGCTTGTTATGCAATAACAGGAGAAAAATAATCAGGCGCAAGTATGCAAACGATAATGTAAACGATGTAGTCAAGTCGCATAAAGTTATATAAAGGAACTGGAGGATACTGTATTAGATACTGAGAGAAAATCCTGATGATTTCTGAGTTACGAACAAAAACATTCGTTGCTGGGACAGGTGTTGGTTCGCTTGGAAGGGATGAAATGCGGGTGATTATCGCACGAGTGTAGGAAATGATATGCATTGAGTGAAATATTGTAACCCACATATTTAAATATTTATTATTTATACGAATATAATTATATCGAACAGTCATAGATTTATTTTCAAGGTTTCACACCTTAAGCTGAGTAATGTGATTTTTTTAAATTTAAAGCATGTAGCAATGTTGAAAATAACTAAGCAATATAGACAAATATTATAATTCGGTATTATTCTTGTTCGTTTGTCGCGTAAAGATTGCAAAGCAATAATTTTTAATACAATGCGGATATATTATTTATTGCAAGTTTTGTGAATGATACAATTTCAAATCCGATGTAGAAAAATATTGCTTGTGCTGTTACTACAGTGTGTATTTCATATCTAATGAAATGGATATTTATACGTGGACATATATATAAATAAAGAGATAATGCTTGGTGGATTATGTGAGAACTGTATATTTATTTGAGAAACATTGTTAAGAATTGTTTTGATCTCCAATATGTTCCTAGTTCTAGCACGACTAACGTAGTGATCTTGCGGCCTGGCATTCACTTCCTGTTTAAGTTGCCGTCCTTTTCAGCAAAATGGCTCCGAAACCGAAGCCCACGGAAAAAGCAGGTATGATTAAAAGTGATTTTACGTGTAAAAGTAATGTTAAATGGACAAAGTGTATAATTTTGTTAAAAGCTGAAGCTTGGTGATGTGAATATAGCACATTCTTCGAAGATTTAAACTGAAATATTCTTACGAAAAACTGAAGTTAATATTGAACGACCATGCGGTCAGATAGACACTTGAGCCCCATGGCATTTCCATTATTTACAGTGTTTCATTCGTTTATATTTATATCTTATTTAAATTTGATGAGCAATTATATTTTTAAAAAATTGGTAATACTTTATGGATATACATATAATCTAATTGAAACTGACCTACCTTACATATGTGTATATTATTTAGGCGTTACTTCAGTCAGCATTTCAATGATTTTGATTTTGTACTCTTCACCTTATGTCTTATACTTCGTTATGTAACAGGCAAACCTGCAGAGAAGAAAACGGAGAAAAAAGCAGAGAAGAAACCTGCAGCAGCAGCAGCAGCTGCATCATCTTCTACTGCTAAGGTGACGAAGCCTGCAGCCAAGCCTGCGGCTGCAAAGAAGTCAGCAACAGCTAAGCCTGCTGCCAAACCTGCAGCTAAACCTGCACCGAAGGCTGCACCCAAAGTTGCTGCTAAGCCAGCAATTAGCAAGCCTAAGAAGAATGCAGCAGCAGCCAAGAAGACTCCAAAGGGTGGCAAGGCTGTAGCAAAGCCTGTGCAGAAGGCCCTAAAAGCACAGAAAAAGGTCATTACAATAGAGAAAAATCTTATTACTGATAATATCTAGAATCAAATATGCATTTTATGAAGTTTTACGTGATGAGTAATGTGTGGGAATCTCTTTGAGTTATTATGAAACTAAACATTTAACACAGTACTGAAGCTACTGTGAGCCACTTCTTAGTGTTTATATTAATTTGGTTTTTGCTAATCAATGTTATTTTATTGTTTTAGATCCTCAAGGGTGTCCATGGCTCAAGAGTAAGGAAGATCAGGACTTCGGTGCATTTCCACCGTCCTAAGACTTTCAGACCACCAAGAAACCCAAAATATCCCAGGAAGTCTGTTCCTAATAGGAATCGGTAAGAACAATTTAAAATATAAACACTGCATAGCACCTAAGCTTCTGGTCATATTAAAATATTCAGATACTACAAACTGGAACCTAATGATTTAATGAATAATCTTTTCAGTATGGATGCTTTCAACATCATCAAATACCCACTGACAACTGAGGCTGCAATGAAGAAAATTGAGGATAATAATACCTTGGTCTTCATTGTACACACTCGTGCCAACAAGTATCACATCAAAGCATCGGTCAAGAAATTGTATGAGATCGATGTGGCAAAAGTAAACACCTTGATCAGGCCAGACGGCAAGAAGAAGGCTTACGTTCGTCTAGCTCGTGATTACGATGCTCTTGACGTCGCCAATAAGATCGGCATTATATAAATGCTTTTAACTCTTACTTGTACAAAAAACTGAAAATGTTCACATTGATAATAAATATCCATGTGGGAACTAACATGTGTCTTACTTCAAACCTTTGGATAACAAAATATGATTGGAATATCTAATAAATATAGGTATATTTTAGGTTATGATATTTCTCCAGGATATGATTCTTCGAAGATGATGTGGTCGTGGTCTAGTAACATAAATTAACTTCGGTGGCAGCACACTCATATTCTACAGAAGAAATCAAAATGGCTTCTGTGAGTGCAACGACGAAATATGTTCGTCCAGTTTTATCCCTTAATAAAAATGAAGCACGAAAAAGAGTGTTAGCATTGTATAAATTATGGTACCAGGAAATACCTCAAATTTGTACGTATAGAATTTATGTTCAATAATATAATGTATATTCTGATGCTCCATCTTAACCTTCAATAAGCTATGAACTATCAACTATTTTTTTTTGTACAGCTATTAATAAACTGGACGACGACATTAAATGCAAGAAAGTATTGATAGTTAATAGTGCATAAATCTTTCAATTAATTCAATTATATTCCAAGTTTGTCATTTATTTTTAGTATGTTATATAAAACTACATTCATCTTGTATCGAATATATACAATTCATATAAATAGTCTACTAACAATTTAAATAATTGCAATTCTTAGTTTCTTGTTATTGTTTATCTGTTGATTTAACTTCATATATTTTTCAAGTACTGGACACGTCACTTCCAGTAACGGAAAAGATGTGTTTTGACAAATTGCGAGAGGAATTTAGAAAGAATGCCAATGAAACAGACATCAGGGTAATCGACTTTCTCATCATAAAAGTAAGTTACTCATGTTCCTCTGTGTCAAGTCCATAAGAAATTATTAATATCTTTGATCTGTTATTTTTTCTAGGGAGAGCAGGACCTGCAAGAGACTCTAGAAAAGTGGAAGAACAAGGGACAGCTTATGGATTACTTCAAAGTAACAGTTGAGAAGAAACCATCAGACTTCCTAGGAAAGTTCTTATCTGGTCAAGATTGAATGTTCAATAGGGTATACAAACGTAGTGTATGAAACTGTATGAAAACTTGCAATCTATTCAAATAAACTGTATATATCATAAGTATCCATCACTCAGAAACCATTCTTTATATCGAAAAAGAAACTCGCATCTTCCACCAGCATGAACATACATAGATACAGAAGGGAATAATCCGTTTAATTTAAATCCCCTCGTTTTACATAGATATATTATTATTCAGTTATATACATTTGACAACGTGTGATATATTACTAAGCACCTTAGGTACAATCTAGTTCACTTTTCACAGCCATACAGACAATTTGCTTTCCATCAGTGAACAATTATTATTTACCTACATGCATATACACATATTATACATAAATGATGCATGTATACGCATATACGTGCACGCCAAATTATGCGCGCGAGTACACGCTTGTGCCGTGTAAGAATTTAAATACACTGATGCGCCTTACATTACATATACACGGTTATTCAGAACTGTTGCACCACCTGAAGATGGTTCTACCATGCGAATTAATAAAAATCAAATTGACAATCGTGCAATGATCCTTAATAACCATGTCTATAGATATGTATACAATGTGTATACACGCAACATTATTCAGCACATCACGGCTCACAGCGTACTTCTCTCCCCTACTCTGTATACTTTGGTTAGAATGATTTATTTCTTATAAAAGAGTTTATTTCTCGTTTACACACTGATTTAAAAAAAGGAAGAAGGAGTAAAAGAACATTATAGACATAGGCCCACTGTACCAACTGTGTACCACAATTGAATTGTGCCTCTTTCTTCTGGAGCACGTGTCATTCTCTCCCACCTTCTTAACTCTGACGCGACACTCGTCCATATAAAATATCTAAGATTATTAAAAAATATACACTGTCGGTAACTTTCATATACATAAAATTGCATGTGTCTAATCTAAGAGAATGGCAACGATCGAACGACCAAGTTCTCGTCCTCAAACTATACTCTCGCGTTCCGACTGTAAGTCGTAACCAGCTATAACACCTCTCCGCAGAGATACGTCACTGCTGCGTAGTCCGTTACCGTTAAACAGGTTGACCCACCAGCTCCGTATGGAATTGCGCGCCGAGGCTTTCTTCTCGGGCACGCTATCCGCATTGGCAGCGGACGCTACTTGATCTAGGGATCTCCAACGTTTAACGGATGCATCGCCGATGGAGACCCCACCGCTTCCGCCATCGCCATCGGTCAACAGTGGCTCCGCCTCGTTTCTCGTGGCATGATGAGCGTGTGGCACTATTATCACGTTACCATTTGGATAATTGTTGTTCAGCACTTTGTCCGTAATGTTTGTCTTGAGTGCAGCCCGCGAACACTTGTCGCAATTCTCCAGAGAGCGAAAGCTCTTCCTAGGCTCGCGACTCCAGCAGAGATGCGATTCCAGACGACGCGAGTGACTCTCCGACGGAAACGGATCCAAGGATCTGGATTCTCTTATGGCCGACTGCGAGGGATAATCGTTTGTCGACGACGAGGATGCTATTGTCGATAGAACCCTTGGAATTTTGCGAAACTTTCCACGGGACTCTAGGAAGAGATCGTCCAGGACGAGCTTCACGTTTGCTACTCGGGACTCCAGTTCTGCTTCGCGTACTGTCATGTTTTCCAGGGTTGTCTTAGACACGCTGTCCGTTAGGTAGAGTGGTGATCTTTCCAGCTTTCTGGCGTGAACTGGTCGTGGTATTGGACTCGATCCTCCACACTGTGAAGATGAATCATCCCCGGATGGTCTTGGTACGCTAGACTGTCTTCGGCTTCCTGCACCTAGACCCGCCAGCAGAGAAGCTTGACGCGAGTCAGGGTTCAGCTTTGGACTTCGCCGAGGTCTGGAGAACAGTGGTGGCAAATCGCCCACGTCGACCTGGAAGCATTTTACATGCATTACACACCACGTCTCGTTAATATAAAATATTCAAAAGAAAATTATTCCAAATGACAAAACTTACTTCTCTTTTTTGTATGGCCTTGTCTGTCGCTCCGGTTAACCAGTACGTTTTAACTTCACCCTTTCCTTTCATGAGCACCAGGCCACGGTCCTCGATGATGTAGCCTCCTACCTTGTCCAAAGCTTCCTTGCACTGACCACTTATATGAATCCTAAGTGGTTCCCCGTTCGACTCCATACGTGACGCTGTATTTACTGTGTCACCAAACAAACAGTATCTTGGCATAGTCAGACCAACCACTCCAGCAACAACAGGTCCTAAAAATACACCGCAAGCGTCTGTTCAGTGCTTTTCTTTTTAGCAATAATAAATCTGTGCAATTTCTATAAAATGACCTAATGACTTCATCATCCTATAGCCTCTTACCCGTATGTATTCCTATTCGTAATTTCAATGTCTCGTTCGGCCGATGAGCAATAGTATGATGTTTTACGGCATTCAGCAACTCTAAAGACATTGAAGCTATTTCCCCGGCATGCCTGTTGCCATTCTTTATCGGGAGACCCGAGACCTGTTGATTAAATGAACATATTAATTATCCATAGCATGCTTGTACTTGCGATAATATGCATTCCTACTACTTACCACCATATAGGCGTCTCCAATAGTTTCAACCTTGTAGACGTCGTAGCCCTTGATGATCCGATCAAAAAGAGTATACAGATCATTGAGAAAATTGACAACCTGAAACGGCGTACTCTCCGCAGACATGGCCGTGAAGCCGACGATGTCGCTGAAGTAAATCGTCACCAGGTCGAAGGCCTCTGGTTCCACGCCGATACCATTCGTGAGGCAGTTGGCCACGGGTCTAAAAGAATTATATAAAATAGAATATAAAAATTAAATGGTGTTCACAAAGTCAATTATCATAATATTTACTCCGGTAACATTCTGTGCAGCAGATCCTCAGTCTTCTGCTTCTCCTCGAAAAGAAGGCGCGTACGCTCACTGACTAGATCTTCGAGGTTGTTGGCATACTTCTCCATCATGTCCATCATTTGGTCCATTATGTTGCGGTGCCGACCGGCTTTCATCTTTTTTAAACGAGTCCGTATCATCTTGAAGTCCGGCCTGAGCTCTGGACACTCTGCCCAGCAGTCGGTGATGGTGCTGACGATGTATTCCGCACAATCAGCTTCAGACTCGGACAGAATGTCGACGTTAGGTCTGAATGGCGGCTCGCCGTCTTCCGGAAACCTTTTCACTCTGTCTATGATTTCTGTCAAACCAATTAGAATGAATAGACTCGTTGCTCCGATCATACATATCTCCGTATAATGACATATATATAATCTTTATTTAATTAAAGTTTACCTTTGGGCTCTAGATTGACACCACCGTAGGGTCCCTTGCGGCCAATCATTTCAAAAAGAATAATAGCAAAGGAATAAATATCTCCTTCCTGTGTCCCACGAATCGGTGCGTTTGGATTTCTCAGCAATTCCGGCGCTTTCCAAAATAAGTCTAATCCAGGGGAAACAAGACAATTTTAATAACATACAGCAATGAAGAATGAAAAGACGTGCACATGTGGAGGACAAACACACTTCGATAATACTGATGTTCACCGATACTATCCGATTCGGCACAGTGCCGCATGTCGTGTAGACCAAAGTCTGAGACTTGTAGAACCCAACGCGATGTTACCACGCAATTGGAAGACTTTAGATTACCATGGCAGACTAGCGCAGATGACTCGTGAATATACAGCATACCCTGTGAGGATAGATATGTAATTACAACGGCAGTTAGTTATTCGACTATTAAACGTTACCAATATTAAATTCACGCACCTTAATGAGATCATGAACTAACGACGCAATGAACATATCATCTAACTTTATATCTTCATTTTCAATGATGTCCTGAAAAGTATAGACCGGTAAGTAATGACGGATATTTCATTGGAATTCGTCGAAATGATCTTAATGCTTACATAAAGACTTCCTTTGGCACAGTAATCGGTAATTAACAGTATTCTCATGGGCTCGACGCAAGCCCCAATAAAGGAATTGAGATTTCCATGGCGTATCTCGCGCAATATTCGCATTTCCTTCATTACGTCTCGCGAGATGTCCTTCTTCTTCGAGAACTTCAGCTCCTTTATCCTGACCACGACACCGTGGTAGTGGCCGGTCTGGGCGAACACTTGACCTCCGCACCTCGACTCGTAGGACATTGCGCTAACTAAACTTAACTGAAAATCGAATAAACGTTTGTCAATGTTACATAATAGACTCTACGTGAATATTGGACAGGGCTATTAATACTTCTGAACACGTTATACATAAAAAGCACACGTACTGTGTAATGTCGGTTTGTTCTGTTGAATGTTTAAAAACAAGTTAGTCACAGTACTGATAAATAGGTGTAGTAAAATATGCATGACGTAATTAGGATTCTTTTGTATTGACTTTAGAAGAAATGAAATGGAGTAAAGAATTCTCGTTGTCATTCAACTACTCTCACCTTACTAGGGGACGACATTTTATTGTCGAGATGGGGATATCCGTGAATCTGGGTTGGATCTATTTTCCATAAAAGACCCTCAATTTCCTGTTCAATTTTCCATCTCCTGTAGATACTCATGGTAATGACGGCAGCGCAGAAGAGGAGAACGGCCAGGATGCCAGCGGCCACGATACTGCGAAGATGTGTGTCATCCTTGGGGCAGTGCTCGTTCAGGAAACCGCATCCGGGCTCAGCTTCCGGTTTGTTCTTTCCCGGCCAATCCATGGCCTCCGATGGTCTATACACCTGCGTGTCAAGTTTGGTCAACGGAAAGCTCACTCTCTCCCAGTGGAGAATCGACACCGGTCCAGCCTGGTGATCGTTATCGCGCGAATGTCGTAAACAACTCACTCACTAGAGTTTCACCCTGCTGGAACTGTCCCACCGGCTTCATCTGATAGTCGCAGGAGAAGTTTTCCATACGGAATGAGTCCTTCTTCAAGGCAAGAACCGAAAAGTTTCCCTCGGAGTCGCCAAATTTGTCCAGCCTAATGGTGGCGCCGCTGACACTTTGATAGGTATGATTTTTTATTATCGTGTCTATGATCTGCGAGCCGTTGCTGGCAATTTCCTCCAAGCTATGATCAGGTTGATCCCGTAGAAGCTGATCCAGGGCGCGCGCGTACAGCTTCACCGAGTCGTACAGATACGCAGCGTGAATAGAGACGTACTGAAATGAAATTAGACAATTGCAAATACTTATTTACAAAATAAAATGAAAAACCTATGGACCTAGCGTACCTTTTCATACTTTCTCAGTAACTCGGGTATTACAAAATTAAAAGGTTCCCTGCTGCTGTATTCGCGAACCTTCTTCGTGAATTCCTCGTAGTTCTGTGTAGGTGGCGTGGATACGACGACCATGAGAGAGCGAGCCCTCTTAAGAAAATCTTTGGGCTCGAGACAGTTCTTCAAATGATCGAAGTGCTCCGGTTCTAATAAAAAAAAAAAAAAAAGATAAATCAATTATCGCCTGCTCCTCAAAAAAAATATAATCTGTCCTAAAAAAGTATCTGCAAGCATACTGACTCCATAAGTACTTCTGTGCCTCGCGTGGCGAGTAGGTCATCATATCAACATGAATCACCATGTACTCCCCATTATCCAGTAGCCTCTGATTCTGCATGGAGTTCATCATATCGATGAGAGACATGGCAGTACCCAGGAAAATATAAACTAAAAATAAAAATCCAAATAAAATACCACCATCCCCAAACAACGCCCCTACACGACCACAGCAAAATTTTAATAAACGCATGCTGTTCAAATACAAAAAAAAAAAACTGTCTACACAGTCAACAAAAGTCTAAGACCAAACTGAACCCAAAACAAATATCATGCAGAATGACGATTATCAGGTATCTACGGAAGGTAGTTAGCGCTAAATGAAAAAAAAAAAAAGAACTGCACTGACTCCGTGTCATATTCTTGGTCTCCTGTATAAGCTGAAACCATACGCTGCCCTGGCAGCATGGCAGCCTCTCCTCGCAGCAAGTGTGACGATCCTCAACGGTCTTGTAATGATTAACAGTAAGATTATGTTTGCCAGCCTGATCCTCAAGTGAGCGAGCAATGGTGGACCAGGCGCTCTCGGTGATGATGGTGAACTTGTTCCATCCATAGTGAAGAAGAAGAGCGATGACAGACTTGGTGACCTGGGTGTCGGGTGGTTCTGTGCGTGCGAAGGTGCTCACCTTGGAAGCCTTGTAGTCCGAGCATTTCTGCGATAATGAAAATTCAAGCGTTACGGTCGTTCGCACCATGAATACAGAGAGAAAGAGAGAGACGGACGTTAAGAGATGCAGAGAAGGGTTGGGATAGGTGGGACAAGTGGTGGACGGAAGAGAGAGGGGAATAAATCGCGCCGGTTAAATATAACCTGGAGAACGTAGAGACTCTCAGCCTGAGAGCTGCTGGAATGTGACATGCGCTCATTAACATATAAATTAAATGTGACAACTGGGGGTGGAGGACGGGGAGGGGGGGGTCAGATCTTCTTTAACGAACGGCTCTCAACTGGCCAGACACAGAAGAAGACCAAGCGTGCCGCAACAGGCAAACCAATAAAGACCATGTGAAAGAAACAGTCGAGTACGACGTAACCACGGCTACTCCTGGAGAGCATAGCTGGGATCGGGCACTTTTAGAGTCCACGCCTCGAAGAAGACGTCTGTCATAAAACTGAGACCTGGGTAATATCCTGCATTGACCCATTTAGTCCTGTTCTGGTCATTGTCGGCCGTTATTCTCGGTCCCGGTTTGCTATATTTAGACGAGACCACCTTGAGAGGAGAAGTCGTTGTGCAACCGGTATTGTTCAGGACTGGTTCCCTGCATTACCGACGGGGAAGAACGTCGACGTATCGGGCGGTCCCAGGAGCGACCGAAACGTAAAATAAGTATTATTAACAAGGAGCATCGACATTATTGGTACTGGGTAAACATGGTATGTATTGGAACAATGGTGGATGGTGGGGATCTTTGGTATACGCTCTCTGGCGAGTATCCCGAGAGCAACTTCCCAACACGTACGCACGCTTTCATTTATTCATAAATCAACAGAGTCTATTTATAGCACGGCAGACAAATAGCGATAGTCGCGCGTGCTCCTACGTATCCCCTTGAATGGTAAAACGCGGAATGGGAATACGCCCTGAAAGATTCGATGGGTTTCAACAGGTGGTTTCAACCCGGAGCGAAATGCCCAGTGTACACAGAGACAATGAAGGGGAGCTGGTGGCTCGGTAAGAAACCGAAGGAATTCACGATGGCGACACTTTTCTATATAGAGGCAGTAGCGAGGAGAAGAATAAGGTCTTCATTGTTTTAGAGCGTAGCATTACAGTGAGACGAGCGTGGAAAGTGGTTAAAGCAGACGATATCCTGCGTAAAATAAACCTTGTGGGCTGTGGAGCTATATAAATGTATAATTATAGTGTTAAAGATAGACCAATAATCGAAGCTTACTTTTGAGGGGGTTCCGAAAAATATTTGACACCGTCTATAAAAGCTCTTTGTTACAATTACTCATTGTACAGAGAGATGACAGTCGGGCTGCATATATAGGGATGATCTGATAAATGTACGGGGTGTATCGTTTGTCACGTGAAAATTCACGAGTGAAACAGGTGGCCACGTGGGGTCGTGCTATTTTGTGTATTCGAAAGGGGAAAGCGAAGCCACGATGTAAATAGGACAAGTGCATCGCGTCGGCGTACGGTTCAGAGGAGCCGGTCGGGGCCTAAAATAATCCAGGAGCGATTTATAAATAGGCCAGAGTGGAATGTCCGAAAATACATTGGATCGAGGGGTCGACGGGGCGATCGAGGAGGGTACGGCCCTGCGTTCATGTGTATATACATATCGTGTATTGTCAACGCGCGTATAGATATACATACACGAGACCCCGGGGTAAATATTGGAACAGATGCCGAGAAGCGGCGTTGTGCGATCGGCAGCTCGAATCGATTTTTCTAGCTCAGGCAAAAAAGCTTCGGGGTACGAATGAAAGAAAAGAAAAAAGTAATTACGTATGAGGCACAGGATAACAGAGGAAAGCAGGACGAAAGAAAAGGTTACCCCGCAGACGGTAACGGAGTGCGACACTCGCGTAGTGAAAATGGCTAAAAACCCGGAGAATAAGGAGAGGAGAAAAAATAAAGGGTGTATGAAAAAGAACGGCAAAAAATAGCAAGGGAGACAAAGAAGAGTGGGGGGGGCAGGGGCAGGGGCAGAGAATAAACAAGAGCAAAAGGCGAAGTAAGGATGGTGCCGAGGTGAAAGAGGAGAAGAAGAGGAGAAAAGGGAGAAGGCAGGCGTGCGTTTGTGTCGCGTGGTGCGAACCAGCTTTTCGTCCGTCCGTTGGGTTGGCAAGCAATAGCCGTCTAAATATAGCCGCGATAAACACAGCGAGTTAGTAAGCTGTACTACAGCACAGTCGTATCCTTGAATGCTTAAATAATGACGCGAGACGACTGACTTCGTACGACTCGAAATCGACGGAAAGATAACGGTGCTGCGAGAGACTTAGATCGCAGGAAATGTTCGAATGTAAATCAAAGCAGCGAATATCGTCATTGGGCGTTACGGGAAGACGATTTCCCTCCCACCGAAGTTCCTGGATAGGCACGATTGAGAACCAGCTAGCTATTAGGCGTAAAATAGATACTTGGAAGACTCGACGTCGACGGCGCCGGGTAGGACGTTTTCTTTGTAAGAAAAAAAAATTGTTCAGTAAACTTCACAGGGGTGTCGCTAGTCGTGAACGGAACGTTACAAGATACGGCCTTGCTCCTCTCGGTTGCCTCATGGTCTTGCGTCATCGCGACCTGATGGCCAAACGATTTTTTTCTCTTCTTCGACCGCCTCTGTGCCTCCCCCTCTGCCGTTTACGTCTTTCCGCCAACGACCACGATAACGGCAATTGAATAAAATACATACGAAATAACGAATTGAAAATGTGGGGCGCGGAGCAAGGAACCGCCGGCAACACAATTCCGAGAAGTAAATGCGGGGCGAAAGACCTGCCGCCGCTTTTGTAAGCGCGCCCAGACGTCGCCGAAGCAGCTTCAAAAGTCTTCGAAGTGCGTGAACGTCGCTTCTAGAGTGGTCGCGGCGATGATAACGACCGGAAACCAGAGCGCCGATTTTCGTTCAACGTCCAAATGGATTATACGAATTGATGATTATCGTTAAAATAACTCTCTGACAAAGCGTAATACGCGTCAACGGTACCTAAGGATAGAGTCCAACGAAATTGGACGTGAGTCGAGTATGGCTTGGCCGAATATACTCGGCAAGACGGAATGAGATTTTCGCGCTTCATGGTGTTGTCAAGTCGAGAAGACGCGTCGCAGTGAATTCTGGAAGTTAAATGGCGTCGGGAAAGGCGTAGAAATAATTTCAGAGTTACGCGTTTCGTTTGAACTCGTTGAGTACGCGTAGTCCGGTCACTTGCGTCGGGCATAATACCAATTAAGGTTTAATTGACGGAGTTTCGCCCCAAAGGAGAGCGAAACGTTTGCCGTCCTTACGAGACTGACGTAAGAATGCAGGGAGGACTCGAGAAACAAGATGAAACGATATAAATTAAGTATTCACCGTGTTAGGCATTGTAGTTTTCTTTTTTTTTTTTTTTTTTTCCTTTAAAGAAAATTTCATAAAACTGGCACCGGCACTCATTGGCCCTGCGTAGACGAACCGTTGAAAAGTCATTCAATCGCCCGAGCACAGTCTACTTGGTGAAGAGTAATAAAGCTCCGAAGCGCCCTCTGACACAACGAAGCTCACCCCGTCCGAGAGGCTCCAATAGAAACAAGAGAAATACGTGTTTAACGGCCCGTCAGGACATACAGAGGCACGTCGACCACAATATATACTCACGAGAGGACACAACCGGACGGGCACACAACTATCGGCCGTAACAATGGAGCAATAGAGGCCCGGAGTGTGCATTCACTCGGTTGGGAATAGGATCCGAGTCCATTGATACATATTAAGGTTTTGACGTGGGTCGAGGAGCTGGAAAGTGAAAATCAAACAAGAGGATGTAAAAAAAAGAGGTAGGAATTAACCTTGTCATCGAGACGATACACAAGCGACTGGTCCACTAGGTGCCTGATGAAAATGACGTATCAGGTGGAGATCCGAAGTATGGAAGACTGTATCTGTTGTGATAGTGAATATCTCAAATAAAACGATACCGACAGCCGGTTCGAATCGGTGATCCAAGTGATCGAGATCAGACGTAAGAGGACTAAGGATATGATATATAGTGATAGGACCTGGCGAACGTCGGGTACTGGGCCAGCCAAGCCGGACCAGGTAAGCGTCCGGCCGACTGCGTGGGGCATCAACAGGCTCGGCTATAAATAGACCGCGAAGGTCAGGGGAATCAGCAGTTTTCATGCAAATGCGTCGCCGATAAAATAATATCGGATCCGTCGTCCCTTTCTCCCTGTATTTCCAGCTGGCGTCGCGACGACGACCATCGGCTTCCTGGTACGCCGTTGGATTTTCTCATGGCGCGGAAACGTGAGCCAAGGTAGCGGAGCTCGCTGCTGCCATCGGGGATCAAGGGTGTTGGTCTACGTGGAAGGCTACGGGCGTTCCTGACTGAACGTATTAGCGTGTACTTACGTAGCTGATCATGGGTATGTTGCGGGACTGGGCTACTATGGCCTCCACGTAACAAGAACCTTCTGGCCCGAAGAAGGCTGCCACCCCGTCGCAGATCATGTCGATCATCGCCCTGGTTGCCTCCACGGTCTCACCCCGGGTATCGCTCCAACGCATCACCAGCCTCACGTTTGGTAATATACTCGGGTCGCTGTTTATCTGAAAGAGGAGCCTGGGATTATTTAAAGGGAATAAGTGTCGAAGGCTAACTACAGAGTTAAATTGGGGCTGCCGAGCGCGCCTGACAGTGTCAAAGAGCCACGGCTCGATCCGAGTAAATTTCTAAAACGTTCAGCCGTTGCGCTAGGAGTCGCATTTACGTCGAGTAATTTGCATCAAGAATGCAGCCAGCCAACGGCATACAGCGGCGTACCGATATTGATATCGGTAACGTCGTACAGGGTTACTTGTCGTTCTAGAGCGCTCTAGAGAGCCGAGAAGTCAGTGCATTACTACACGCTGGAATTTACGGCAGACCAATTCGCCACGAGAAGGATCATAGCGATCGTTATGAAAATTAATAACGCCGTTTACAGAATTACACGTCGGACTATATTTACGTGTGCTACATGTTACCTTGGCGTGTCCGACTTTGGCAACTGTTCCAGGAAGGAAACAAGATGATCCCACACGCATTATAAGATCATTAAAGAGGATTAGTCATACCCCGTTGATGCACGAAAGAGCCGTGCTTCCACAGCTGCATTTACGTAACACCCTTAAACACGTGCACCGGGCACTGCCGACAACGTAAAAGTAACGATAGTCCATAGAGTACATACAAACGGAACAACGGTACAGGTCCACGATCTATCAGTCCCCAATGCCAAGACCCATATAATACAGACGCGATCGGACTCTCGTCCTCTTAAAAGTATCCATAGGCCTAAGAAGATCACCTCATCCAGTGCCATGGAGAGTGCCCCAGAGATAGCGAGTCCCTGCCGATCCTTGAGACCACCCTTGATAGCAGTGAGGTAGCCAATGGTGAGATTTTGGGACTTGCGAGGTGGACCCTCGAGGGTCCCAGGCAGCAGCGAGGATGAATCAGCGACGGTGAGAGGGGGCCCGACGGCTGTGGCCAGAATCAGGAGGAAGAGGATCGCCCGCAGGCCGGGTAGAAAGAGGAGCAGCAGCTGGGCCGGGGGCTGGCGACAGGGAGGCCTGCGTCGGCTCGAATCTGGCGGGCCGGGGCGCATGGCCGCCGCCCCCACCGGTCAGCGCCTCCCTCCTGCTTCACCTGTAATCAGAGTCATCATTCAAATTAATCTTGACAATCATCATCGATATGCGAAGGAATATCATCACAAAACACATTATATATATCGCAGCATTGCCACCCATCACCAGACCATAAATAAAAATATCCTATTTCAACCTGACCCAACTGCTCGATAGGCTATATCGAATTAACGTTCAGTACACTCTGTCGAAAGTGTCTCTCGAGTCTAACGCCATATTTATAACTAGAGCGCGTATAGTTCAATTGATTTATAAATGACACCGATTCGATCCTCTTATCAGACGATGCTCGTGACATTGGTTAACAGCCTGTATTGCATGTCTTTCAATAATCCGACAGAATTATACAATATATTAAATGCTTGGGCGTACACTTATCAGACGTCGTATTCGTCGCCATAACAATTCACCTGGATCTACACGCAGAAATACACCGAGCAAATAAGCGCTCGGTCTGCTCAATTTAATTACGAAGTAGATATATGCCCAGTGTGTACACTACGCGGAGTCCCTAAAGTTGCCCAGAAAAGCCGCACAGCGGCGCCACTGGTCTCTTCGTCTATTCCAGTTACAACAATAGTCATCCATCACGGAGTTACGTCACACGGAGTGGCGATTCGTCATCGGCAACCATTCGTTCGATTAGTCAACGAGCCATCATCGGTGACGTTTCATGACGGCTCCCAACACACTTCCTAGACTGTTCGTTCCTTTGAGGTTAGAAACTAAAATCTGCTACATGCTAAAGTCACCGAGCAACGGGTAGATTACGAAAGCTGTGCACTGGAAATATTAAACCCCATCATCCCCCGGGGCATCCGCGCGCGAATTATGATCAAAAAGAAAATATAGCTCACGGATGTCATTAGTCGAATTCGCCGGGATCGTGAAACGCATTAGTTTCTCCACTCGATCCCGTTAATTAAGTCGCAGGGATGATTAACAAGCTACGTGCACACAGCTGGTGCCATCCCCTTGTTTTTTCTACACCCTCCGAGAACTGCTTGGTTTAATATACAGACGAGGATTTAGAGCCTGGCCGTTAACGTTACACGCGGACTGTCTCGCCATTAGGTTCAACGTTAATACTTCCCATTATCATGATTAATTAATTTCGCACGAAGAATCGCAAGATTACATTAGAGATAAAGTATGGCCGCCTAACAGTACGTCATATATCCGCCTATACACAAGGCTTACTCGAGTACCGTGTAATAAGTCACTGGCTTCTTATGCCATTTGAATTAAACGAAATCGCAATTAAATGCACGTGATTCCGACCCCTACCCAAGCGAGCGTGCGTGGTAATTAGGAAAAATTAATGGCATCTTGACGTACTCGAAAGTCTGACTGCTCGGCGACGAGTACAGTGTATTAATAGTATATGGGAATAGTAATAGACGAAGATACGCGGTACCAAGGAGGAGGTAGGAGTATATAAACGGCTGCCAGTAGCTGAACGTTTACGCAATCCAGGGTCAACACTCGCGGTGCATATCATTTAGATAAACATTCATAACTCACATCTCGCTTGCTCTCTCCCGTGTATGTCGCCCGAACCAAATCTGTTATCCGTTCCGTGAGAAGGAGTGAGAGAAGAAAAATTAGGACTATCCGCGAGAAGTGGATAGACGTACGAGAGAGCCAAAGACGCTGTAACCGCAACAAGAAAATACTCCGCGGTTATGCCTGGCATTCGAGTATCACGCGTTCGCCGTTTACACTAGAGGCGAGCTACGACTTCGTTTAGAACCACCTCAACGTCCTGTTAAGATTAACGCTATGGTCGACTGCGAATAGAATTTCGCTTATGAATTAACTTTGACTAGAGGATACGCTACACTGCAAGTGGCAAGAAAAAGAGTAGTACGAGAGTTTTGTGTACTTTTGAAGGTTATGAAACAAATTTTTTTTACTCTACACCACGAATCTATCGGTTGCCGTCAATATGCTGGAATTCTGAGTCGTTGGAATATTCCGTGAGTTTTGTAGAGCGACCGTTCACCAAATTAAGCAGTCAGTGGCCAATTGGTGGTTTAATAATGGTACGGGTGGAACTTGCTGCCAAGTCACTGTAATTAGTAACGAGCGAGTAGACAAAAAAAATAATAGAGAATTCAACGCTCTTAATAAAAAGACATGCGTGGATTGAATCCTTGCTCGTGATACATGATAGTATCTGGGAAAAAAAAAATTTTTTTTTTTCCATCTGGCACTTAATACACTTAGAGACGCTCTTCTCCTGTGACTTATCTAAACTCGTTGATTAGCCCCTGAAAAACTGGGAGGATAAACTCTGCGAAGAAATTCACCTTTTATCTAATTCCTTGTACAAGCCAACTTATGAAATTCGTTCATTTCATTCCCAGGACCGCATACCTAGTGTCAGTGATAAATATTTTTGTTCGTAAAAAAATTAATAAAAATTGGAAATAAGTTGAAAGCCAGGACCAAAACAATTTTTGATGGACGCTGAAGGTGTCCGGTGTAGATTTTATAAACGGATGCAAGATATTCCACCTAATGGCAAAGGTCACATTCGACGAAAGGATATTGGATTCGGGTGTGCCTGAATCCAAACGAAGAAAACCTAGAAGTTGGTCTCAAAAGTCAGTTTCAAATATAGTGAAACAATAACCTGAGACTGCCGGCTTATAGGTGCCATCTGGAACGAGCCGTTGGAATAGAGTTACAGCCGAGTAAATGAATGGGAATTGTTATCAGCCTTCTACGTGTATGTTTAGATTAGCATATTTTTAGGTCAATCGGATTTTTGGCGGTTGAATGCCGAACAAGAAGGAACAAAATGTTAGGAACATCTATGTTGTGCTTGTCCCCGTGAGTATTTACATAAAATTCCGGAAAAAAACAGAGATACGAGTATGGCTACGTGTGATAAAATGAAAGAAAAATCCGTATAAGTCCGTTGCTTTATGACGGAAGTCTACCGAGATAACGCTAATTTCTTCGCCACTAAATACTTGGATAAGAGCTTAGAGTAGTAGCGAAACGATAAAGGCTCACTTGCAATGGAACCGAGGTGCAAATTTATCCTGAGGACGCCGTCGCTTAAAACCCACCTAAACAACATGGCAAGCTGTCCTCAGCAGGAAGATCGTCGATGGTCGTTTGCTATTTCGCAAGCATTATGACGCCAGAGAGGACTCTTCTCCGTTTCGGCCTGAACGTCAAACAGCCACCTGAAAATAACCAAATTATCGATTATTAAAAAAAAATCTAAAAAATTTAATCAAACACGACAGTATCATATCTACGCAAGGATTTCGTTCGTTACCCATTTTCTTGTTTGAGACTGACAGAACTTATTTCTACTGATGATTCCCACTTAATGAAAGCTATTCAAAGAATGAGTTTCAGAACCTATTTCGATGAGCAATATGCACGTAAACAAGTCGTAGAAAAAGTTTGGACACATTTCTGCCACTGAACAGCTTAAGCCACACGAGTTACATACGTGGGTGTTACGTTGGGACATATAGTATATAATATACTAAAAAGGCGTGAGACTGAACATTCGAATTCTAATAAAAAATTTCGAAATCCATCCGAGTACACAAATGGGATACTTAGTAACGTCGTTTAGAAAGAAGAACTTGGCCATGGGCATTTTTCAAAATCCCTAATGGGTATTTTAGGGCCGACCGAGTGACTTCCTTGTGATGTGCTACTGATAAGGTCATTAATGATTTAGTTTGTCAGCGCCAGATTACAGAATTCATTTGGCTATCACGGATCGATACTGGTGCGATAATCGCAGGTTAATGCCTGACAAGTGGCTCTCAAACGTTGGTCAACGTGTGACGTTAAGACTCATCGACCGGAATGGATCCTTGTCATCCGCGAAAGCATGTAAACTGATATAACTAATACAGATCTCTATGAGAAATAACAAGGTCACATGAAGAGAGATTGGTTAGGAGTGGAATTAGGTAAATAATTGCCTGTGACGAGTTACCTCTAGGAAACAAGACGAAGAGAGAGCAAGTTACTTGAAAGGTTAGAAAAATTAATAAAACCAGAAACTGATTTCAGCATTAAAAAACCGCAATCACAAGAGTTACAACAACGTTACGTTTGCTAATCCGTGTTGGGTCGAGACGGTGAGCATTATAACACGTGGTCGTAGAGTCAGCCGCTTTTCTTTCGCGTGGCTCCCACTACGTGTATAACGTTACTCCGGCGTTCTATAAATAAGCCGGTAGCCGGCAGGCACGAGGAGCGCAGCGATAGAATCGGCTGAATCGTCTGGGATCGAAGGTATCGTTATAGGATAGATTCCATTTACTCCAGGTAGGATAGCTGGATATTCTCAGTGGATACACCTAAGAAGTAGACTGTGAATAGTTTGTGGAAGCAACGATGGTTACATATACATATATATTTAACCAGCATAAGACAGTCAAGCAGGCAGGCAGACAGGCAGATCAGCCAGCCCAGTAGGACCGGTAGGTTTGGTTTACTTCGAGTCGTTTGTGTGTGGCCAGTCGGCCGGCTACTTCTCGGCCGAGTCGATCGGGTTCGTGTATACTCGGGAATCCTCGGTACCGTTCGCGCCTCTGGCCGATCTCGTGTGCATGCCCAAGCACAGAACAGCACGACGTAGCACAGCACGGAGCAGAATACACTACAATACTGTATACTACAGTGCCTTAGCCACGGTATAACATGAAATAGCATAGAGCAGCACGGGCAGACATGCTGGCAGCGGCTGAACAGCATCCGTATACGTTATAGCGGTTAGAACTGTCGTGCGCATGCGCGACTGTGTAGATTCAGTATGCATTCACCCGTGCATCGATGCATACGGGCGTATACGAGTGAGGATAGCAGGAGCCCTAACCGGCCTGTCGAACCTCCAGAGAGACACAATGATCACTTGGACTTGTCGATGCCACCTAAAACACCACAAGGTTCAATTCTCGGGTGCTGTAATATTTTAAAGCTATTTTTGTAACCGTTGGCGCCTACTCGCAAGCCCCACGCACTCCTATTGCATTGTTTCGCGCACGACCCAAAGTCCTCCGTTATCTCTGGCTTCTTTCGAGCGTCCATCGTGTCGTACATAAATTGTGTCCCGACTGTCCTCGCCGTATTTCTCGCTACTTCTTTTCTTCTTACTGTACTTTTCCATGCAGAACACTCATCGGACTAATTGTTAAACGCCTGAAAAAGTCATTGGGACTAGGCTCAACGTCTTTTTCGTTACTATGTATTTGTTAGGATACCTGACAATAGAGGCCGGCACTGTATATACCGAGTACCACATTTTATTCGCTACTTAATACGTACTTAAAAGTCGCCAGTCTCTACTTGCTCCTCGTTACTCAACCAGTGTAGCTATATTCCCGCCAGAAATCTACTCAGAGCATTCTTTTCTGGCCGGTATCCCGACAATAATAATTGCACACGTAAATTTCTTCGCACTTCATTTGCCGTGACCACGATGTCCACGTCAACTGGGAGGTATGAAGATCGCTATGTAACCTAGGTAACTAAAATTGAAAATAGCACGGGGTCCTTGAAAACTGTTGAACACCTGTTTCTCGATTCGTTTGGCTTAAGCGAACGCACGATTCTCGTTATATATGTTATGTACAATAATAATTATTTAATTACACGAATTCTTGAATTTGTCCTGTGAACTTATAACCAAGAAAGCCATATATATATACATACGTGTACTAGCGATCGCCTCTCTCTCTCTGTAAAATTATCCTTTAGGTAATTCATTTAACATACGGTGGAATCTCGTTTCACTTTTTTACGACATTGAAAATGCTAATTAAGTAACGTCCTGTGTTGGGGACTTGTTGAGTTTCGCATGAACGGTAATCAAATCTATTAACGAATACGCGTGAAATCAGCGCAACAGAGAACGCATTCGATTGACTATATTTCGTGGATATAGATATGAAAATTATGGAATCGAGCGATACATAAATTTACATATATTTACTCTTGGTGGCTTTATCCATCGGAATTCATTGGCGCCATGTGTGGTGTAACAGGGAAAATCACACAGAATCGTGAGAGGCCAATCAGCCTCCAGAAATATAACTAGAATTTATTTAACCTTTCGCGTGCGTCTAGCTCGAAATAAAAAGTAGAGAAAAAAAATATCCATTCACCACATGGACTTCCGAATGTTGTTTTCTTGTCAATCTACGACTGTATGATTTATTCGCATAGCACAAAAGTACATGTAAAACGCTGAGACCTTATTTGCGCCGCAGTTTTCACTATTCTCAATATTCCTAAGCGTCTCATTGCCGTGGTCATACTTGTTTTTCTAACCTTTCATAGTGTGCAGTAGCCGTGGTAGTTTTCATAGAAAATAACAAGCATACGTAGTCTCCCTGTTATCATAGTATCTTCTTAATAACCCTATTTATCAGTAATCCTATCACGTAACGTCATTTCCTTTTTATTAAGGGATATAAGCGCATCCTGAAGCGCTACGACGCCTTCGACTTGACTCAACAACATAGTATCGTCCATGGTATACAAATTTTTAAAAAAGGCCCAAGGAGTGTTCTTCCGAGTATTAAAAATGCATAGGAAATTAATGAAATGGAGATTGAAGAGAAAGAAGTACAGATGAACCACCAGAGGATGTTCCCGGCGACAGGGAAGGCACGAGCGACGGACGCGCCTCCTCTACGCGCACGATCGCGAACTTTCAAACCCTCGACGGCTTTGTTTACCGCCTTATCAAAGTCGATGAGCTTAACGTAAACCAACGAGAAACAAAAGGACCTACCTAGTTCCGGATTCCTTCTCTTCTCAGAGACAACCTAACTACCACCTAGTCTCTATATTCTTTTTATATACGTTAGCATTAGACGTTTCCTTAGCATTACCTGTTACACGCGGCTGTATCCAGCATGGTAATCCAATGAGCGCAGGTTAGCTCATTCTCGTAACGAAGCCACCGTCTTAGGCACAAACTACACTCCTTTATTTATTTATATGTTTATTCCTCTTTCGTTTTCTCTTCAGGATCTTCCGCTCTTTGCCCAGTCCTGTCTCTTTCTCACTCTCGCTCTCTCTCCGTCCCTCTCCTCAATCTTCTGCTCTCCTTCCGCGTAGCTTCTCTTCCTCCCTGTCTCTCTTTCGCCTTCCCTTTCTCCTACTACCGTGTATCACTTCCCCTCTTGCTGTATAATCGTATCTTCTCTTAGCCTCGGTCGATCTCTCTCGCTCTCTTTTTTTGTCGCACAGAACAAGAAGTAATCGTGAATGCAACGAAAACGCGGAAGGTACGCGACGCCTTGTTTGATCTCTTTCGCGCGACGCACTTGTACGCGCACGGAGGCCTTTCCGCACTGTACGTACGATTTCTCTTTGCGTTCTACCAACGGGATACACGACGCTCGCTTAACCGCACGACGATTATCCGGCGTGTACCATTGGACACTCTCCGCTCCCACGGTGAGAAAACTCAAGGGATACTTTTACGAAGCACACAACCACCCGTTGCCAGAGGCCGCAACATACTGAGGGAACACATGATTTCGAGAGCTTAGTGCGAGATCGCGCCGCCCAGGGGGCACCACTGGACCTGCCCGGTTACCATTACGACTTCGTTTTTCTACGATCTATTCTTCCGTGATTTATATTATGCTACTCGTCTATCTATCTTTTCTTTCATTCTCCTCTCACTTTTCTACCTGGATCTTCCACATTGCAGGTAGACTACAAGTACAGGATTTCTTCCAGAGTTCCTCCATTCTGTCGCTCTAAGGTTCTTTACTACGCAGAATCGAATTCTCATTATTTCTTTCAGAGACAACAAGTCTAATCTAATCCATTCCTGAACTATAAATATGTAGTGCGTATATATATATATATATACATATGTATATATATACATCAATTTCTTAACCCGATTGTTTAACATTCTTTTTTCAATACGCACTTCCTTCTTAATTAACCTACCAAACGATCGTTCCAGCCTTATGAGTCTCCCACGCGCACCCATTAAATCGCTACGATATTCTCACCTATGAAACGAAGGGCCCCGACTGACTTCGTGCAGTGAAAAGCGATCGCTATCCATTACATAGCCATATTGTACATAACCGCTTATTGACTCAAGAACATTGGTACCGCGTTATTTGCTACTAGGAGATTAACCATCCGCGGCTGATAGTTTTAGTTATATCCTCTGTGTATCCACCCTAAGACTCTAATGAAGGCAGATCTTATTACCAATGGAGTTAAAAACAAGTAAGTAAAATCTCTCTTATGCATCAGAAGACACGAGAAAGGGTCACAGACAATCCGTCCAGATGATTATAACAGGAATTCAATGGTCTTGTCGAGTCCGTTAAAGATATGTCTGTCCTAGGCGGCCATCATGGAAAAATTCGTCTTGTGTCTTATCTGCGCAGGAGATGAACCTCTGCTGGATCATGGATATCTATAAACTTGCTGCATCGTACGTAGGACACCTATTTTTTTGCTAAAAGTTTAAAAATATAACACCAACATTTCTGTAAATTTTCATATACTTCTTGCGTGACATTCACGTGCGTTTCTCGTGCGCGCAATCGAAGCAGACAGTGAACTTGTACGAGAGTCACTCTTACCGAACGATTGTGACGCGTCGAATGTTTTGCTACATTGAAATCCATTCATCCCCAGCATCGTAGCAATATCAATTCTGTTAATAAATCTTGAATTTTTCCTGCCGACATTTTTTAACGGACGTTTTGCGTTTGAGAAATTTATCACAACTTATGATGCGTCTCAAATATTAAACGGTTACTCCGCAGTATGCCATTTCGACGCGACGAATTACACGTAGCTCAGGGCATTCGCGTTGAAACTAAAACTTTCCACATAACCTCAAAACGATGCTAATTTCGTAGAATTGTTCGATACTGCGAAAGCTAATATTTCTGTTACACAGACAGGCGGACGGAAATATACACCGAAGGAATTGATTGAGCATATATTTATTATGTTGTTATGGCATTCAGCCGACCTTGAGGAGCTATTCAACATTTTTTTTTTAATACAAACAATTAATAAATCAGAGAAGCATCCTACTTCGTCATGACTTTTATTTAAAGACATACGTCATTATGATTAGAGTAGTACATTTTGAAAAGGTAAATAAGAAACGAGACTAACGCAACGGAGAATCCTCGCTAATCTCGTACTAAAATATGTTTTTATCCTTGTTAATATATTTTTAGGAATACTTAACAATGCCGAAATCAGTGCGAAGCCTCGAATTAAATTACAATTAGCAGACGGCTGTTGTCTGAAATTAATACTACGTCAGTCAGTTACTCGACGCGAGGGTCCGCGCGTGTGGTAGGCACTCTTCTGGTTCAGCTAGTGTATAATTCGACAGAGAAGGATTGATAATCAAGAAAGAGACGGAGAAAATATATGAAAAAACGAAAGACTGCGCCAGTGTCTGCTAGAAAAACTGAGAAGATAAAATAAATGTGCTTCGAATTCTCTCGCTACGACATAACGTACGTACATATTTCTTCTCTTATTTACACAGGGCGTCACTTACTCGCTAACTGTTTGCAAATCCATAGTCTAGAGCATATAATCTTGTTTGCCCGACACGCCACGGACCAGGTTAAACGCTCTAACGGTATTTACTTTGAATTCTGGCACAAGGGGACGGCTTTAGTTTCCCCATTACCTTTCCTAGGACTGGCTTCTCTCTGTTTTCCTATTCTTTCCTGGCTCTCGCTCTCTACACTTTTTCATGCCCTTCCCGATTCCACAGATATATCTTGAACGGTTGCCATTTGTTTTTTTTAATAATATCTTAAAATTGTTTCCAGAATATTCCGAGGCTGCTTATCACGATGCACTGGAAGTGCTACGAAAAATCTTGTATCTCTGTCAGATTCATTATCGAAAAAGGAGACACGATCGTGTACAGTGCTTACAGTAGTTGAAGTAGATGCCTAAAGCACAGCTTGAGTAATGTTTTGATCTACGTAGTACGAATTAATTCTAATACGTAATTTTCATACCGTTTGTCTTATAACTGTCTGATATGTTAAGTATAACGAAGAGAGTACGTCAAATTTGAAATTATCCAACAGGCGAGTGTTTTCAAGAAATTATTATCCATACGCAGTGCATTAATGTATCCATACGAAATATTCGAAACGCCGAGAATGCCAGGAATTCGAAAACAGTTAGTGGAATCTTAATGACGGGGGTTCCTCGCCTTATCAGTGAAAAACATTATGTTTCCAAGATCTGACATAAGGATTTCGTAATTAAAACTCAGTAGCGTTATCCCAATGTATATCAGCACTTAGAAACCTTCCAGGAAGAGGAGAAAGATTACGTATGAATTTTAGTTGAAAGAGAACGAGGCTCTTGCACTTTTATTATGTTTAGCTTACAAAGTCACACGCGTCACGTCATAGAGTTTCATATGAAAATACCGATAACGAACATATCCACGTTATAACTTTGTATAATACTCCTCAAGAAGGCATTTCAATCCTCAAAACCTCATTCAGTCTCACCAGTACGAATTAGTGATACGGATAAATATTTCTACAGCTCACAAAATCATCAACAATGTACAATGATGCAAGAGAACAAATAAATAAGATATCTGAATGTTAACGAACATACAATTTAAACCATCACCCACGAGATAACTGAATTATGTTCGTTTAACGTACTCAAGACTGTCGCACTTAATCCTTATATTTCTTTTCAACGCCTAAATTATCAGTATACATAGTAACAAGTGGCGCGTATGTACATTCCATGGGAATATAAAAATTATTTCTATCCAATTGGCTACAGTAAATTACCATCTCCTCTTATTAAACATCCATTAAATTTAACATAACTCCCAAGGAGGAATCGCATAACTATATTTGTCAAACAAGTTGGCACTATTGAATTCTTCTTCACACGTTTGTAAGAAAACTTACAATTAGTAAAATCCATTGCGTGAGTTCTCCGTCGGCCAGTTACGAAGTTGTGGCGTGAGAAATTATCACGTGACTTTATATCCCATATTATGTATACGTATATATATATATGCAGGGTGACAAGAAATTATTAAAAAAAAACTTCCAGAAGAGGAGAACGACCCAGGATCAGAACGAAGCACTGGTTGTAGAGGAAGAGGAAAGATCGTGTAAGTTATGAAGGTCCAATCTGAAAAAATAGTTAGCGTTTATTGTATTGTCAATAATAATTTGTATAAAACTAACTATAGTTGTTCTTAGGTTAGAAAGAAGTTATATTTAATAAGAAATCACTGTACCAGGTACTATACGTATATGGACGTATATCAAATTGCGTGGCTGCTACCAGAGGATATGAGTATGCTGCAGAAGAATTTCTACACTCATTAAGGAATCCGCGTGACCCCGGATTGACGCCAGGTGACAAAACTATTGTAAGACGAGTTTAAATAAATTTTTCTACTGTGTACACAGCGACAGTTAGCAACAGTGACGTGCGTAACGATGTTGGTACGAGAGCCGATTGGTTGGGTGCAGCTGCTATCTTATCTGCTCTCCTAGTGTCAACACTCGGCTTTCCGTCCTCCTTGTACTCTCGGTTTATGTACCAGTAGAAAGGAAATGGAGCAGTCGTTTCTTCCTATGAAGCCCAGGACAATCCTAAGGACATGTATATACAATTAGAAACACATAGCCAGCAGTGTTACGAAAAAGGAGACAAAATTGAAAGACTAAAATTCTTGTAGTATGACTGAAGGAAGTCAAAGGTAAAAGAGATTTCACGTAATGCGTGATTATAATTCGATTATAAAAATATATGAGTTACATCGAGGCATTCGACTCGTATAGAAAGTGACAGTACGAGGTGGCCATGTTTTTTGGGATATTAATAATAATTGACCAGAGGGGAAAGGCTGTATTATTTTTTTTGGTTTGAATCATACTCACTTCTTTTATAAAATTTTCTAAGCGCTCAAGGGTCTTTCTGTGGTTTATATATGTATGTATGTTTTCGTTACTTGTATCGCGTAGGTTGTGTCTGATAGTACGGCGCCGGGCTGCAACCTGTATAAACAATCGGCCATTACCCACTGTTACACGGTAATCAAGCTTGACGTCAAATATTAAATGATTTCGCTGCGTGAATCAGGCTGCTTAAATTGTCCTACTAGATTGGATGATGGCTGCATGCTAAGTTGGCCGACAACCACTTCAGCGTAAATAAGACATGTTGCTCTCTGCCTGTTCTGTAAAGGCCCTCGACGGCGTTGCAAATTCGACCTAACCAACTTCAGGTATAAGAGTACGCGTCTGGGTGTACGCGTGTAGAATTATGTTTTAGGCTATTTTATACAGATAGGTCGTTACGTAAGTATTCCAAAGTTTATTATGCTTCATGATTATTTTACCTTTATGAATATTTAAAATGGGCGGATCTTTGGGAGGAAATCCTCTGGAGAAACGTCTTAGAAGAACACTTTCCCACCGGACTACGGTCTTGGATGAATAAATTGCGAGGAGGTTGGAAAAATAAAATACTTATATAAATTTACATTGCCCGTTGGTATAATTTGTTTAAGTCTTTGGCAAACAGATAAAGAAGATCAAATATGATTTAATGATTGTTTTAATTGGATACGATTGTGTACGATGGCTTTGTTTTAATTAATTAAGCATATTACCACAATTTTTTATTCAACTATATGATTTGCAGTGCCCAACGACATGACGTGCAATTACGCATGTGTCTCGGTTTGGATTATATTTAGCGCGTAAGATAAGAATGCACGCGTCGCTGATATGTAACCTGTTGCCTCTGTAGAAGTTTGTTTGCCATATGTCCTACTCTGTAGCATTACGCATAATGTCAGATATATATATATATATATAGATATATATTCAAAACAGTGTTAATTCTAGTCGCCACTGTTGCCATCTAACATTACTGTCTCGTACTAAGGGTCTAGATTTCACGGGCACTTTAGAAATTTAGACCCCTAAAAATCGAGTTTTAGTATCAGGAGAATAGGATACGCATGGAGGTGGCATGATTTCTGTTAGAGCAGAACCAATGGAACTTTAGGAGGAATGTGATTGGTCGCTAGAGTTACTGAGAAATTCGAATTCTTGCCGGGACACGGCGAAAATTTTACGGCCGAAAATCGCACGGAGTATTGGGAAAATAGAAGTGCTTAGAAGGTGGCACGATTCTTGTTCAGATTCTCTAATGGAATGGACATACAACGGAATCGACCAATGAACGGATAGTATTGAATCGAATGAAAGTTCTCTTTGAATTTTCAATATGTTGTATCTGATGGTCAAAAATTGGACATGGTATTAGGCGAATATAATAGCGTAGGACGTCAGGCTAAATAGGTCAAATATTTTGGATCTATTGTAATAAAGGAATGAAGAGGATGTGTCTATTCCTTGAGTTATTATACATATTAGATACTGTAAAGGGAAAGTTTTACAGGTGATCTTTAGGTCCTTGGGTGCCAGGTATAAATTCCTGGAGGCTCGCACAATTATGTAGTTAATAGACGGCAGGTAGAAGAAGTGCAGGTGAAATGAAAACAGAGAAAACAAGTTGATGGAATATCTAATGTGTTTCTATTTATTGTAATGTTGCTTCTGTTACATTTTATATATATGTAATTGAGGGTAATAATTCGTTGGAATGGAGAGGTGTGTAATTTAACAAATGTTCTAAAATTAATCTAGCACCTGACGACGCTGCAAGATTGATTCGGAAGGGGCTCCGATATGTGCAGCGACGTGTATCCACTTGCTCCTCTTCAATTATTGCGTTGATTTGATTTAAAAGCGGTAATTAATTGGATAATAGATAAACCAGTGTACTGGAAAAGACGTGCTTTGTATATACATGTATGAGTACGCGTCATTGGTTCCATGTCATCAGTTTGACGTCAGGTACTGATAGTGAGGATGACAAGAATTGAGAAAAGGATGGGGCCGAGAAAACGTGGATTTTCTTGGTGATTCAGGAACTTGATGAAAAAAATGCCAATTGCTAATGGTTTAATTCGATGTCATGTAAGTTTAGATAATGTGAACATTCTAACCTGGATGAAATGTCACTGGCTGGTTATTCATATGGTTTCATATTGTTATGATTGATTTGATTTACAGGCCGTTTATGATGATGCGTATTAATTTCAAGATCATTCTTCTTATACTAATTGTTGCTGTAATTAGTTCAATATTGACATCCTGGAATAACTGTGGCAATCACTTCTTCTTTAGATCGTCAGATTGGAAGACACGATTTCAACATAAGGTACATTTTTTTAGAGGAATCGTATTGGCTCTGGAGTATTATTGTGATGATTTCTCTATCTTTTAAGCAGACTAGTTTACAAGATCGGTTGGCTAATGAGCCTGGATATCAAGAGATAGATTGTTATATTAATGGTGGGTACTCAATTGGATGTCGAAAGGAAGGAGATGAAGTCTATGTTCCATTTTCCTTTATACACAAATATTTTGAAGTATGTATTACAATGTATTTTATTTTTTAAATTTGTGAAATTGCTATTGGATAATTTTGGACAACTAGAAGATTCATCTCTTTTACAGATTTATGGTAAGCTAGCGATATACGATGGACTGGAGAGATTTGAATGGTTACATAGTTATTCAAAAATCGTGAGCCCTAAGGGCAAGTATGATTCTCGTGGTGTGTTCATGACCTTCGAAAATTACAATGTGGAAGTGCGCGAAAGAGTAAAATGCGTTAGTGGTAACGATGGAGTGCCAATATCTACTCAGTGGGAAAGCCAGGGTTATTATTACCCAACACAAATTGCACAGTTTGGCCTTTCACACTACAGTAAGAATCTCACCGAGCCAGAACCTCATAGAAAGTTAATTGAAGATTCAGACAGAGTAAAACAAGACTGGTCCGTACCGCAAGGTTGTGTAGTGATAAGGATCTATGATAAACGCGTTGGTAGTTATGTGTTGAAATATGCAACACCTGAGACAAGCACATCTGGAATATCTTTAAAAATGGATCATGTACTGGACTTCGTACTAAAGTTGGATTTATGTATAAGAGACAATAGTAGCATTGCTATTGAATTACAGTCAAGGGAAAAAAAAGATACTTACTATTTACATTACACTACTGGGAACCTAGTTTTGAGCACCGTTAACAATCACATCTACTATGGAATAGGCCTGATGAACAATCGCTGGAAACGATTGACAAGGGATCTCGTAGTGGATTTACAAAAGGGACTCAACTTGAACGACAAGAACAAGAAAAAACTCTCTAGATCTAAGCTCAAGGTAAAATTTCCCACAATCAATTCAAAATAACACTACATGCCCATACAAATATTAATCCTATCTATCATATAGGTTGTTAAAATGGTTCTCTATGGTTCTGGTATGATTGACAATGTGACACTGTCAACCAGCGAACACATGGAGCAATTCTACGATGCTGCCCGCTGGTTCGTGGCAAATCAAAATATAACTTCGGGTGGTTGGCCCAATCCTGTTAGACGAAAAGTCGCCAGTGGAATGGCCACTCTAGAGCCAGGATGGTGAATAATATAGTCAATGTTAAAATAATTCTCTAAATCGTATCCGACAATCTACAAGTCATTACTTCGTTACAGGTATTCCAGTATGGGTCAAGGTCACGCAATTTCTGTATTATCAAGAGCCTATTATCATTCAGGCGACGAACGATATTTACAAGCAGCAGTAAGAGGCCTCCGACCTTTCAGAGTATCATCCAGCAAGGGCGGCGTGACAGCTACGTTCTTAGACAAATACGTCTGGTACGAGGAGTATCCTACAACACCCTCGTCTTTTATCCTAAATGGATTCATCTACTCCCTCTTGGGTCTGTACGACCTCAAAAGTATAGCTACTGGCAAAGACGGAGACGAGGCTGCTATACTCTTCGACCAGGGTATGACCTCGCTGAAGAACATGATCATGCTCTATGACACAGGCTCAGGAACGACCTATGACCTAAGACACTTCACACTTAAAACGGCTCCTAATCTCGCCAGATGGGATTACCACTCGACTCATGTCAATCAACTTTTACTTCTGAATACTATTGACAACGATCCGATCTTTACCACCACTGCCGATCGATGGATCGGATACATGAATGGGAAAAAGGCGGCCCACAATTAGCGCACTTAACTTGAAACTCTCTGCTGTACTTTCGTACTTCTTTTTTTTTTTTCACGCTACGATATTAGAACTTGAGAGATTTATTTTGTATACTACATCAGACAAAGATGAGGATGATCTTTTTTGTTTAGCATTCGTACGCGAGACTCGTGTGATACTTGTGATAATGTTGGTTCTAGAATACTCGAACGATTGAGAATTTGTTTTATACAACATCCGTTAATCAAATTGTTCAGCTTATTAGAGAATATAGAATCAACATTATTCGTAATTTATTAGTACTCTCGGTACAGCGCTGTACTGTACTTACTATCAATACATAGATGAGACAGGGTAGTGGTCAATATAAACTAATATTATAGGTGAGAAATGAATAGTTACTAATGCATCAGTTAACGTATCTTAATGATGGCGCTTGTACGTGAATCCTTACGCTTGCTTCGCGTGGCACAACTTTTGCACTGCTGGCAACTTATTGTGAGTACTTTGTAAAAGTGAGAAAAATTGTTATTTATTAAGGAAACACTGATTGTAAATGATGATAATTATATGAGTGAATCCTTAGGTAGAGCCGTCTACTCGCGTGAATTAAAATAATACATTCCATATACGATACGAGATAATAGGATGCTCGTCGTCGCGACCACTAAGATTAGAAGCCCTGTAGAAGACGAGCTAATTTTTATTTTAAAATTCGCGTTAATCGTGATAAGGAACACAATGAAAAAGAGATCTTGTAGATTAACTTATGAGCATGAAGTAGGATTATGAAATAAATTTACGTTAATTTATTATACACTATGCTATTATTATTTACCATGATATCCACTATGTTATAGGCAATAATTAGTCAAGGGACGGATAATAGAATGTGGACAGAGGATTTTGAAATTTCATGGAGTCGATTAATGCTTGTCTTTTCTTTTTGTACAAATTAATTAGCGCACCTATACAGACACTTATATCCACCGTCCATACTATGCTAGTACATTCATTATATTTCTTTAATAATTTGTTTCTATGTTTTATAATACAAATACGATCTGGGCAATAAGAGAATTAAAAATGCACCGAATAGAAGGGACTCATGGGGATTGGTAACTAGTTCTAAGAGATATTTAAGAGGGAAGATTGTTTACATAATTACCCTTAAATATTATGAAAATATCCAACGTAGCTGTCCGTTTCGTGTTCTGCGGTGTCCGATGAGAGATCGCCCGTGTTACAGGGAATAGTTGGTATGGTCGAACCCTGGAGAGTAAATCCGTGATAATCTTCCTGGCCAGAGGCGAGTGGTTCTAAGGGCGAGGGTAGATTGGCGTCGGAGCTATGAGAATCGTCAAGGAGACTGTCAGGAGTATCTTTGTCGAAAGGGTGATTATCATGGGTAGTTAGATCGCACTGGGTATCCAGACTGATGAGACTCGTATCATCCTCTGCTTTGCCATCCCCGTCGAATGGAGCAAAGTCAAAGGTCGGTGACGGGGTGACGCAGTCTTCCATCAAGGACTTCGAATCTCCAGGTTGTGTCAGTAAACAATCCGAGTATACCTGGAACGAGAGATTATGTCCGAGGGATTGTGGCGGGTCATTAATCAAGGTTCATGAAGGAAAGAAGACGTAAGAGGAGAAAAAGACGTGATAAAAATAATAACATGAAACCGAAGATGCTCTTGTTAGTCTTGTTAGAAGTGCGCGTTAAGTCACTCTCACCTGAGAAAATCGATTATATCGTACTAGTGTGTACAAAAGCCATGGAACCAAATTTTAAAAAAAGAAACCTAAAAAGACGTAACTCTCCTTTAGTAGTGAAGGGATGCGGGTTGAGGACAAATCTCACCTGAGGAATTATCGGCGGAGGCAACTGGTAAGACTCTACGTCTTCGCTATCCAAATTAGTCGGTACTCTCTGACATCGTGTTATCAGCAAGGGTGTCTTCTGTATAGTTTCATTCACCTTAATTTCGACATCCTCGTGGAATTGGATCATCTCGTTCTTTAGCAATTCGGCTTCTCGAACAATCTCGTTGTTCTTCGTCTTGAGCTCGTCCAGCAGCGTAATGTGCTCACACATTAGGTGTATATTCTGAGAATAATTCGATGAGTAAAAGAATGTTATTATTTACAATTAATCAATGATCAATAGTTTATTATTACCTCACATATGGTGAGGGCAGAGTCCCAGGTATTGGCTGGAACTCGTTCACCTGACATATAGGCATCGAAATCCTTCTCAGTCATGTTCAGGGATTCTGCAGTGAGGTTCTCGATGAAGGATACGGCGCAGCAGAGATTTGTGAAGTAATAACCACCCTCGCCAGACATTAGACGGCTGGCGTTGCAGAATCTTGTTATGAAATTTATGTTACTCTTGAGTCTGGCTGGATTTGCCTTGAGGACAATGAATATCAAGGCTGGTAGGAACTCATCAGCTGATGCTGGACCACCTACGGACTGCTGTAGAAGCAGAAAAATATTTCTGCAGCAGTGAACGACGCAGGCGAGTTTCTCCTGTGGAGCTTTTACTGAGTCCATGTTTAGTAGGTCTGTGATAGATGTGTAGACCAGCTCACGAACCTCTGAACTGGTTTCATGTATTCGACACTCTAAATTTTTTCCACTGACCCAGTTCAGTTGACGTATTCTATAATAGTAATATTATTTTAGATGATTTCTTTAGGATGTAGTTCTTTTTCTTGAGCTTGAATGTTACGCAGACCTATTCTGAATGGCAAGATCCTTCTCCTCATCGGTAGTGGATGGTGGACAGAAGAGGATCCTGTACAGAAGGGTCATAGCAGACCTCTCTACGTAGTCTAGGAGCCTTTCCCGGATTTCAAGAGCAACATCTGAAAATGTAACTCCCATTAGACTCATTTGATATTGTTATGACAAAATAATTGAGAATAATATACCTGTGTAGTTGGGACTATTTTCCATGCGTTTAGCAAATTTCTGATAAAATGTTTGAGTGATTTCAGATAATTCATCGATTTTCTTAACATCTTTACTCTGAAGAATACTTTTGACAAAGGACAGGATGCACTTGCGTACATCCTTCTCTGCTGGAGTTTCTGCAATAAGTGCTATCAGATCTTTATTCTCAGCCTTAACCTTATCCAAGTCTGGGTTGTCTTTCGTTAATTCCTGCAGAAGCTCCTCATAACCCTGAGCTATAGATAACATATTATATAAATTACACTGATATACAAGCAACAAAAAATGGTCGCTATAACAGTTCTCTCTGTGAACTTTACCTTTCATCGTAGGTTTTCTGAAGACTGACAATAACTTTTTTTTCTTATCTTGTTGACGTCTTTTCTCTTCAAACTTGTAAAATCCTGATACAGCTGTACGGCCTGCACCCTCACTGAGCAAACATTATCATTAAAAATGATTGAAATTCGAATTATCTGTTCTAAATATAAAACATTACCTATCATGGCTCTGAGCCCCAGTGGCACCTTCCTGTTGCGCTCGTTGCTTCTGAAGATGTTCTCGGTGACATTTACTGCAATATCCTTGCCACTCGGCGTTTCCATAAAATCCGCAACCATTCTTACATTTGAGATCGGCCTCTCCGATACGAAGTGTCGGCGTTTTCGTGGTGTACATTATATTATTTAGGAATTACGTTAAGCTTTTCTACGACACGGGAGAACGTGTCACTTTTTAAATCATCGCGAAATACAAGCTGAATACATTTCGGTCTACGCCGATATAACCTCGTTTTCATCTGACATTTCAGCATGAGGCGTATATAACACAGTAGTTCTCAAACGTCTGAAAGAACGTTTCAGCAATCTTGTTATAACGATAAAGGCGAACGCGTATAGATCATAAACGCCTTGAGCAGATATGTATAGCCATATTACATAATTACCGATGCTGATGCACAGTGAATGGTTGATATTTCTTTAGAGATTCCCTTTATAATGAAAGGTTAACATAATTCCTTGTAATCTTAAGTTTTCTACCTTTTGGAGATTATCTAGTCAAAGATGTCCTTCCGCCGATGCTGATTACTTATCATCGTCACATATATTGAGATTGCAGTGATTTTTTCATGTGGTAATGGATTGGAAGATTTTCCAACTGATAGTGCTATATATAGGTTATCTAGGCCTTTCAGTTGAATCTCAATGTTTAGAGAATAATGATACTCATAAATGTAAATTAGGAACAAAGACTCCTTACAGACTCATAGCTAATCTTAATGATTCTCTGATCAATTATCCAGGTATGTTGAGTATTAGTGTTCCTTATTATTGTTAGTTGAATTGTTTATTGTATTATAATGGTATTCATATATTTAGGATGTATCGAGAAAAAAATTTGGCTCTTGGTACGACATGGTACACGATTCCCAGGAAAAAAATATGTTCCAATCATGATGTCCAAGCTTCCTCATCTACAGGAATTGATATTGTCAAGCTATGTAGCAAATAGATCAAGACTTATGCCTGATCATATTTCTCAAATTGCCAAATGGAAACTTAATTTTGCTGAGGATGCTGTTATGAAACTTGCTGAAGAAGGTGAAAGGGAGATGATCGATCTGGCTGAAAGATTTCAGTCAAGGTTTCCTACACTATTCCCAGAAAAGTACAGCAATCTTACATATAAAGTAATTGTCATTTGTTTTTGATAGCTTTAATATAAAGTTGAAGACTAATATATTTTTTTTACAGTTTAAATACACTGCAACGCAAAGAACAGAGGAAAGTGCAAAACACTTTGCTCTTGGGTTATTTGGACTCCAAGGAAGCAAAGACGTTTGGTTTCCTGAACCAGAATATAGAGACCCTATATTACGAGTAATTAACAAATTTCTATGATAGTATAATTGTAAAGCAGTATATTAACTCATTTATTTTCAGTTTTATAAACGGTGCCAGCGATGGCGCAAGGAAGTAGATAAGAATCCAAAGGCATATGAGGAAGAACAAAAATTCATACAGAGTTCTGTAGTATCCGATACATTGAAAGATATTTCCAGTTTTCTAGGATTCCAAGTTGATTATGGTACGTTTATAATATAAAATACAAATTCAAGACTCTTGTGCTCTTCCCACCAATAAACATCTTCAGAAATGTTTTTCAGAGGCTGCCAATTTAATGTATACAATATGTGCTTTCGAAACTGCTTGGTACAGTAATTCAGAATCTGCTTGGTGTAATGTTTTTCAGCCAAAACATTTCAAAGTCTTAGAATTTGCAGAGGATCTAAAATATTATTGGATTGATGGCTATGGGTATCCTTTAACATATGAGCAAGCATGTCCTGCACTGCGTGACATGTTTAATTTTTTTCAGTAAGTAAATAAATCAAGTATCCACCAACAGTCTAACTAAAGCATATCCATTCCAGATCCAAAGAAGACGCTAACGTTACTGCCTATTTTACACATTCTGGTACAATTTTAAAATTACTTTCTTTGATAAGAGTTGCGAAAGACATAGAACCATTAAAGCATGACTCGTATACTTTACACGAAGACCGTCGTGTATGGAGAGTCAGTATGATTGATGCTTTTGCATCAAACCTGGCATTTGTTCTTTACGAGTAAGATAAAATCTCTTCTTCAAGAATCCATCAACTTATTTTTTATCACTAATTCTTCCTTTAACTTTTTTTTAACATTGATGTTATTTCAGCTGCAAATCTAAGAATCCAGCTATTTTGGTAATGCATCAAGAACGAATAGTGCATCTTCCAGGATGCCCAAAGAATATGCCTTGTCCACTTTCTATCATGAAAAATCTTTACCCGGACAATGAGGAGGAGTGTCAATTCGATACCATGTGCGGTCTAGACGGCAATGTTTAAGAGCCCATGAATTTTATTTGGAGCAGTCTCTATCCGAAATATTTAGTTGCCTTTCAGTCGTTCATCATTATGCAGACTGTTAGTTTACATTGGAGAGTCAACATCTGAAGCTGAAGCATAAAAATAGTCTGTACGTTATAAATCATGGCGCAGCTTAATTGCTTGAACTCAATTCCACAAACGTTCTTAAACATTTTTTACATATAAGACATCATTTTATACATTGACGCTATTATTGTGATAATTCAATAACACGGACAAATATATACATATACAAGGAAATACTCCAACATGGATTAAGAACAACTATTAACATTACACCTCGTAATCTGTAATAAAGCTTCTTACGGTCTCTATAGCGCACAGAATGGACCATCTACAAGGTATCTAAGAAGAAATGAGTTTTAAAGCCATATAAAACTTTTGCTGCTAGTAAACGGGTGCTGAAGGAAATTTCTCTAGAATTCTTTATAGCGAAGTCCAAGAGTAGCTGGCTAGGGTCGTACTCAGGAAATATTAACTTCTAGAGCACAGTCAAGATTCGTGCAGCAGAAAGTCACGAAGTGAGTTTCACAAGAAATTGAAGGTGAAAGGAACTATAAGGGTTTGATAATGAAAAGGTACTTCGTCGAAACTGTAAAAGATCAAAGAGCAACGATAGGCCACTGCACCCATTACCACCTGATGAAAATTACAGATACTACTCTTTTTTCTTTCAGTCCCTTTATCTTTCTTTTCGCCATTATAACTCACCCTTCGCATCATAACAACTACAGGCAGTCGATCATACATATATGTATGTATATGTATAGATACAATTGTTCAGTGTTCCAGATATCATCATGCGGATTCATAATTATCCGAATACTCTTCCGCCCTTGTTGTGCCCCATATTCGCTAAACTCCGGATACACAAAGAGCAGGTCTTTAGGCGCCTCTTTGACAAGAAGAGAAAGAGAGAGAAATAAAGAAAGAGGGTATTCTCTATTTCAAGAGTCTCCAAGAGAAGGAGTAAGTACAGTTTCGGCTAGAATTCGATCAGCTGTAGTTCTACTGGAAGAAAAGGGCAGAAAAGGGAGAATACGTGATCAACCATGTGCACATAATGCAGCCTTGGTAAAGCGAACTCAGGATAACACATAGGACGGTTCGAGAAAATCGCACCTTTCACCTCTATTGACTCCAACCACGAGCACCAAAAAATCAACGCCTTCACTCTCCACTTTTCTTCCATTATGAAAAGCTAAAATCAATCTATCTCGCTTGTCTGCCCGGATATTATTATGGGGATGATACCCTATATGTATACCACAGGGACTGTATTTAAGAGTACACAGAGGAAAAATAAACACGTGGAACGTGTAGGATTAATCAGGAACTCATGCAGGCATATGACGCGCACTAGTTAAGGTAGATAAGTATACCTAGTTGTGTTATAGACTTGGTATACACTGTATCCTATATATCCAGACTGTATAGAAATTATGTGCAAAGGGATAGCGCGTTCCAGGCAGACTTCTTGCGGCACTTCATCTCCCGTATCCGGCTTACATAATCCATAGCAACATCGTAACGGCTCCACTTTATGATCTGGTGACTGATATTGAACACGAGCCACCAAATTATATGGAATCCACTTGGTTAAATTTTTGACTGATTCAGATAGTATTTTTTTATTCGTTTTTGTAAGAGTTAAAAAATTATTGGGGAGCTGATTAGTTCTAGGAGTGAATACTTTCAGTGTATGAATGTCGAATGTATAATTATATTGATAATAAGTCAGGATTGCTGACGGGGATTTAATAAAAGTAATTAGGAGTCGTTGTTATTCGAGCGAAACTTACTATTAATATGGCGACCTGCTTTGAGGTTTATTTAGGGCGCTGACACCTGACGGCCCTTATTTCAATTAGCCCTTTGACTGCAAGTAGATTGTTCAGTACTTGCGCTTCTGGATCGATATGTTTCTGCGTGTCCGTGGTCATGTTCCGAGACAGTGGCGCTCAATCAAAAATAATATGTATTGAGTGTTGAGTGTGTAGATCGGAATTAATTTAAATTGAATTAAATAGGGTTGCGTGACTATCAGCTGTTATGATGTACATGTAAATATTATAGAAGCTGCTGTTCTGGAGCACAATGGTATCTGCCTAAAAATAGTTCCATTCAGAATAAACGGCACGTCACGGACGCCACAGCACTCTTTGTTACCGTCGAATACAAAAAATTGTTCAATTCGCATCGATCTTACATATTTAACTTTCAAGCCAATTATACGATTGGTTTTGATTTGACTGAAAATTCTTTAAGCCAAATTCCTGCTGCTTCAACCGGGTAATACAATACGCGGGGCGTTAAATTGAAAAATATTTCCGGTAATAAAGTTATCCTAGTGGAATACAGCAGCTATGATACCAGTATGCGTTTGGAATAGTAAATGAACCGTTGAATTGGATTTGGAAATGTTTTTTGCTCTGTAAATTATATAATTCAAGTCTGATATATTTTTTTAATAAAAATAAAATATTACCTTGCCGGGTATGGCTGTTGTATAAATACAACGTTTACGTTTGACAAACTAACTTTTGCTCGTAGTTCCTTTTTCATGCGATTGAACTAAATAGATTGAGGCGTAAAACATCCTCAGGGACGATCACTTCCCAATGGAAGGATCCGAGAGAATATCGGCTCCACGTCTTTGTTTATTATCCCAGGCCGGTTTATACGGTAGTCCCGGGTGCTGCGCCATAAGAGCCACACTGTGTTTTCTTTAGTCGTAGCCAGGATAGTTCCGGAGGAGGTTTCGCTACAACGCTCCTGGTATCCTGACTTCTTTACTTCCTTCCCTCAATTTTCGTCTACTTAACTTAACTACTTAAAAAAAAGTAACCCGTGGTTACTCAATACAAGAGGGATGCCCAAGGACTCGACTTCCTCATCGCAGGATACGCTTCGACCGTTAGCTGTATCGGTCATAAGCACAACATCTACGAAAGTAATAAAATTATAAACAATGTCAATAATAACTTTTCTAATAGCATTTATAACCAAGTGAACCGTGTTAAACAGGATAATAAAAATTTTAATGACAGTTAATTGCTAAATTATCAAAAAGTTATCTCTGTGCTCCAACGAGAGTCTACAGCTGTGTGTTATATAAAATTATTTTTACAAAATCTATAAAGACATTACTATAAAGTTTTACTCTTCTTCTTTTCCAAGGAGGAACGAAGAAAAACCGGACGCTTCGTTGCTGCCAGTTCTGCATTAACTCTTACATTGTTTGCATTGTACCATGGACTTCTACGTGGTGCATCCACCATTGCACGTATCTTCATACCAGCAATAATAATGCTGGTGTACGTCCTATGGGTCCTGTATTCTGCACGACGGGACAGACTAAAGGTAACACAGAATAACAATAGCCCAATGAAAAAGTATTGACCGATAAATCTAATAAAAAGAAAAAAAAAAGTCATTGTCCCATTCGCAGTTTATACAAAGAGCTAACATTTACATTGTCAAGTGAGAAGTATATTGCATTTGAAACATACAAGGAATTTAAGGGTTTCGTTAGAACCACCGTGTGGAAGGGAAACCGGAATTTAAAAGGCACACCCGGCGTTATCTCGGTGCATGTACAAAACGAGTAAAACTTTCATGCGCAAAGGACATTTACGAGGTATTCTGCATATTCTCTTCGACCGGTAGTAAAAAAAAGCTTTTTTCCCTTTTCTTCCTCCTGTATACTATATTTCCCGTAGTAAGTAGCAATTTTCTTGCCGGTTCTACACGAGCTAAAACATGAGAAAACAGACTGTCGATACAAAGTTAGGTTAGGACAGGTTACATTCGTTGAGTGAAGTAAATATTAAATTAAAGAATATTATTTTATAGGCACTCAGACGTGCATCGGCTATGCAACTGCTGAACGTCGTTTCGACTCAGCCTATGGAGGATAACGTTACGAATCCAGCAGACATTAAAAATGAATCTAAGGACGTTACGTAAATTTAATAGTTTATATCTATTCATTCATTGTTAACTCATTATTATGAACCGGATGAAATTGTTTTTATGTAACTCATGCATGAAAAACACTACTTTTCGTGCCTCCGAATTGTAGCGAAAGTGGCGCTTTATATCTATGGATACGATAAAAATGCTGCGCATGCGCAAATCGGCCCAATTTTACATTATCGCACTAGTGCTTTCTTCTCGCACTAGTGCGATAAAGTAAAGTTTGTTCTCGCGCGCTGTCATGAAATGCATTCACTTTGGAAGCCTTCCTTGCTCTTCTTATGGCTGCTTCCTCCAACGAAGAGATGTTCCAGTCACTTTGGAGGCACAAAAAGTAGCGTTTTTCATGCATTCGTTACAGAAAATATTATGCGATACTGGTACAATAAAGCGAACATTATACTCGCCTTCGGCTCGTGCCGTTGTGTTACTCGTGTGCGGCTCGTGCGACCAACTTCACCGCCTGCCTATGAAGTTCCCTTTCTCGCACTTGTATCGCAAAGTACTATTACTTGGTCGTTGAAAATAAAAGGCAAAAGCTCAACGTTATTTTTCCCTAAATAATAAATCGTATAATATACCGTCAAATTATACTGTAATACGGTAGATCATTGCCCAGTGAAATCTTTATCTTTTATTTTTATGAAAATATAAATATTTTCTTTTTATAATATTTTATTTTCAATATTTTCTTTTCAAAAAAAAAAAAGATTAAGGAAAAATCTTTCCCGACGTCTTCGCGTCAGTCGTACGTGTGGGATAACTGAGATAGCTGTCAAATATAAGTTTTCCGAGATTCCATGACACGCTCAAGTTAACCTACAAAGCTGTGTAGATAATATTAAGGAAACTCGTCTTTCCGCAAGAATGTTTTCCATACAATTTATACATTCAGAAACGCAAGCCAGCCATACTCCCGTTGGTGGTCGTCGTTAACCGGTAAGTGTTTTTGACGTAATATTATTCAACTTAGTGTCACGTTCACTCTGCTTTTCGCGTAACATTGCGCGTTGGCGCAAACGTTCATTCGGTGCTTGTTTTTGACGTAATATTTCGGTTTGCATCATTTAAAATTTAACAGACCTATTTACAAGTTCCAATAGCCACCGCAATTCATAGGCCCATTTTCATAGTCAGTTATTCATTATAAGCACGACTTAAGGCATCCTCTACCATGTGTTATTATTACTATATCTATGGTTCTAAGATTGCGCTTCGTCTCAAACATTGACTATGAATACGAATGAAGCCAGTGGATGGTAAAGTAGTATTTTAACGGGTAAGAGGTTACCGGAACTCGAGGAAAGTTGAAATTTAACAAAAGAAGCAAAGTGCCTTTTTAGGTTGTATTGAAAAAATAAAAATGTAAATGATTTCCCAATTTTATGAACTTTTTCTCTTAAATATCTTTCGTTATAAACAATTCAGTGAGGAGCCGCTTCGTCCATTACTTACTGTCATTATGAATGAATATCTGAGAACATTTTTTCCTGAAACTTTTTCAGCCTGACGAAACTTGCAGTCATATTCAGAGTAACGTTTCTCTTGTTCCTTTTTTCTTGCCCTCATAACCTAGACGTGTCCTATACACATATGATAAACACTGCAAGGGGATTTACAATATATAAAATTCGCAGTAAACCCACCACACTATGGCTGCCTGTCGAAACTGCATATTCTCGATAATTCAGACGATGAAAGCAGCAATATTGAGGTTTCGCGACCTTTTGCTTTACGACCTTGGGAAAGGTTCCCGACGTGGCTATCAACGCGGTGTGCACTTTTCCAACGCAATTTCTTATGCGAGCGTACCGAGTTACTATTATTGGGAAAACTTCGAGAGCGAACCCAGTTTCCACGCTAAAATTCCACGTTCCTGTTCCATCAATAAACTCAACACTGGACGTCAAAGTTATAGAAGATAACTGAAAGAACAAGGTTACGCATTCACAGATTGACATTTAGTGTTTGTGCGGTTATGTTAAACGTACAGATCCACGTGAAAGGTTAAAATTCATTGAAAATTTATTCTATCGCTAAATTACGTCCACCACTGATTCATTAATTTTACCAAGGGCCATGGCCGTCATTCAGAAACGTTATACGGATTTGCGTGCATGATTAATAAATCCAGTACATTAGCAGTCTAGATTGAACGTTTATAAATATCTCATTAACCGTATACGGATGCCTGTTTATAAATTACGTATCTAATGTAACGTAATGCGTACGTGCATAGCGAATAGCGAGTGATATACCTGTGTATTCACGCTTCTACGCAGCTAATTTATAAATACTGTGTTACGCATCTGCAACGGAACATTTCAAAATCTCATGTTACCGTACTGACTCCTCGACGTGACACAATGGGTAGTCTAGTGCATACAGTATACATAGGCTCCAGTCTGGTGGTACTATTTTCAGTTGATCTGATCTATCCAACATACGTATAGACTTATTGAAATGAAAATTCGAAAAACTTTTTTGCCACTCGTAACAAGATTTATCGCATCATAGAACCGTATACGTTCTCGTCGAATCGAATGGCTGCTGCTCGACATTTTGTACATGCAATAACGTCTGACTAAACTAAAATCCAGTTTCGTTGATTTCACTTTGGACACCTAGTACGTAGTGTCACAGTACACCGGAGACGTTAAGGTCGTATCTCGAGCCCTGTTATTGTCGCAGCTTGCGGATTGCCACGAACCGCGGGTGGCACAGGAGCTTTCCGTTTTCCGTCACAGTAGGATAACTTGGAGCTGCGGGGTAGAGGTATCCTGGTGAGCAACGAGAACGGAGAGGATGTAGTCGACAAAAGTGCCGTATAGTACGAGGTGGCGTGTTAATATCGAAAGCATTTTTTTAACTTAGAGAAAGCCTGAGACCGACGTCCATTTCCTTAATTAAGCAGTCACTGCAATTAATCGCTGATATCGGGTGGCTGTAGGAAATCTGCAACACAAATAAGAGAATGTTATTTTGACAATTTATACAATCAAATTGACTCTTACAGTTATCTGAGCCAAATAAAATATACTGAGTTTTAGTACAGAGATCTTTTAGTGTAAATTACAAAATTTATGTAATTTTACATTCTTTACCTTTTATCCCTTGACTGTTCTATTGCAGATAGTAAACTGCCTATGAATTATGACTCTCATTCCAATAAGGCGGATACGAGCGTTTACGTGGTTGTAGCTCACGGTGCAATATTTACTGTATCCGAATGGTATGTGCTTATTTCGTTAGCAGACGGCCGCAGGATGCAATTATTGACATTTGGCATAGTACGCGTGAAACCTCGATTCGCGATGGTGCCCCGGTTTATATATAATTCGATGACTCGGTGTGGATGCTAGATCGTTAGATGTAAATACTAATTGACTTTGAAAGTATAATTTGTGAAAAGCCTTACCATGACGAACATAACCTCTGGAAGATTCGCACAGCGTGATTGTTATTCCTTAAGCTGAAAGAAGGCACAACTGATATACTAATTTTAAAGTCAGCCATGATTAAGCAAATGACCAAAAGCAAAAGTCCCCCCAAAAAGTTACTATCCCGAGGTCACAACGAATGAACGGAATGAAGCCTCATCGAAATTCCACGTTGAAAAGTTGCTTGCTGCCGCAAGAAATTTAATTGACCGGTTATTCCCACAGGAACTGCAGACACCGCAGAAACCAGACCTCCCGTGTAATCCGCAGGAATTTCCAAAAGTATGGAGATTCGAGGTTTCGTCGCCAGAGTGCGTGATGGGTTTACGAAACTACGTGGAAACTCCGGTTAAGTCGCAATAGCCTCCACGTGTCGAGCGTCGCTGTTGAATTTCATGAAAACTAATTCAATTCTTCGATACATCGCTTGAACTGTGAACTACGAACTCCACCGTGGCGATAAAGTATAAGTAATTCAATGTAGACCCAATTCAAGTATGTAATTTCCAACACGCAAGCTGGAATACACGTAGGACGTGCAGATAAATCTTAAATAAAAAAGCGATTAACCATCTGGCGATGAATCCATTGTGCTTTTGGCGAAATCGCAAAATTTTCTCCTATACGTATAATAAGACGTACAATGGAGTAGGTGGAAGTATACTTGCAAATGCGAAAGGGTCGAATCACTTTACGGGCCCGTTCACCAGGAGTCGGAAGGATAGGTTGGCCATCGGTCGTTTGTAAGAGGAATACGTGTATATTGTATATGTATGTGAAAAGAGAGAAAAGGCACAATAGGAAGGGAAGGCAAAGAGAAAGAGGAGGAATAGGTAAAATAGTAGAACGTGAGCTATGGCACGTAAGGGTAAGACAGATACAGAAGACGTATAAGGGTAGCTAGAGGTAGGCAACGTAGCTGCTGTACGTAACTCTAGGTATAGGGAGGTAGGATCGTGCGAAGAAGGGCGCCTGATGAGGAAAAGCAGGATAGTCTGACAATCGGGAAGACAGAGAGGTGTAGCGAGAACAAGTGTGAGGGTGAAATGTAGGAAAGGATAGAGAAGAACTGCAAGGGCGCAGTCGCCGTGGGTGGATATCGCCCGGCACGCAAGGAGTACCGGCCAGAGCTAGCTGGCCGTTCGCCGTTCTCAGATCGCTCGAGGACCTCAGGACGAGGCTGTACGTACAACTTGCTCCCAGGAACACGATATTGCACTGCGGAAGTTCAACCGTTCACGAGGACAGGTTCGATTACACCTGTGCACTTTCTTTTTTGTCTGTACGTTTGCACTCTGCTTATTTTCATAGTTTTTTTTTCTATTTCCACCTTTCTTCTTACTACAGTCTATTGCTACAGGTTGCACTTTACTAGACAATCATAGGTATCCAATTGTCTTCGGTTCTGTTAATTGACACGAGTTTGATTTCATATCAATGGTACGTCATTGAAGATAATGAATTATCGAAGGCCACCCTTGGGATTCGTGGGGACTATTGTCTGTTTCCACTTAAACTTTTGATATTAACATCGAGATCCCTCGATGATAAATGAATAATGCTATCGTAATTCTCTATAGCAAGTCTATTTTTTTAACTTGAATATACGACCAACGTCAGGTGTATTACGGTTTCTGATCTTCTTCTTTGGTTTTACGATTACTCGTGGGTTTATTGCCAGCTTGGAACTTTAAAGTTTATCTACGTTGAATAAATGTTTGTGTGCAATAAATGGGAACTCCATTGAGAATACCGGGTTTACTTCCTTTTCTCTTCCTTATAGCGTGCGATTCGAGTGGCCCTTTTTTCTTTTTATTTTTCCTCCTTTTAAACGCCCTCGTCTCTTCCATTTGAATATGATTATCCATGTGAAAAGGACGGACGTACAGTTTCAATTTATCATCCTCCCTCTCTCTTTTATCATGGAGACGGCAACCCGGTCTTAACTGTAATATGTGATAACATGTAATATATTGAATAGTGAAAATTCCATCACTGTACTCACTGATCCACGGTATCCTTTGGACCTTTAGATTAAATGATATTTATAGTAAATGGGAGGCCTTAATCTTCTCTCTCATCTTGGTCTTGCTTCGCCTTTCGCACGCTTCCTATTTTTTAAACTCTTATCATTTCAAACGTTGCCCACAGCCGCTGTTAAGCCAACTCGATTAAATTCACTCGAGCCAAAAACACACCTGACACTATTACAAGCGTTATAAACACAGCGCGAGTAGCTCGTGCAAAATTGCATCAGTGGTAAACATAGACACGGCCTTTGTTCTATTTTATTACTTCGTCCATATATGGATATTACCATACCGTAAACATTATAGAGTGACAATGGCCAATTAAGTTCAGGCAAGAGAAAAAAAATTTTGCCGTACTGCGCCAGTACAGTATTTCTTGGTGAATTTTTCAAGTTTCCTATTAAAAATCTCAGAAATCAATTCAACGTAATATCACGGAGCCATTACTCTTTCTGCGGAATCGTCCTGACACATCCGAATCCTGAAATAATACAAAGTTATTACATCGATATCATCTCAAGAAGAAGCATAGAACGAATATTTATTGTGTGCTTAATAGATATGGAGAGGAATACTTTATACCGTAGTACAGAGAGCTCTGCGAAAAATTCCTCAGCCAACTGGCTGCTTGTATTCTTTTTTTCCTTCTATACAATTTTTTGCACGTTTTCATACCCAGTCGTACATCCCACTACCATTCAAGTCAGGTGTTCCTCCTAGCAGGAAGGAATTGCACGGCTGCTGGATGTTAACGTTGATCTTGCTCCGATTCCAGTTACAGGCACAATAGTGTAGCTACTTTTCAAAAGATTTTCCCTACGGCAATGACCTTTGGGCCAGATTATTATTGTGCTCTTGTTTTTTACTTGAGGGCGTTAAAAAGTTTCCGGGCCGAAGCAGACTATACTTAAAACTGGAAAATTACACGGCGTCAGACAGGACCAGAGGGTGTGTGTATGAAGGTGTTCGTAAAGTCATGTATTTACGGGGTCGCAGAGAGACGTAACGTACCCCAGGTAACATTTTACAGTTAATTACCCCTCAAACCTAAAGTCCAATCTTCCGTATGATAAACTCCAACGAATTGTCAGAAGCTTCTATTGAGACTGGTCGGTAATCCGCTCAGCGATACATTGTATTTACTTATTCCATTTCTCATTAAAACAATACATTACTCCACCCTACCCCATTAGTAGTAAGTACCATTACACTCTAATGAATCGTACTAAAGAGATTTTCATTTTTTCAATGACCTATTCCGCATATGCTCGTCGGAGCAAAATTACACGTCTACAGACTGGACAGTCATTCGGGGTAATGAACCGCTATCGCACTTAATTGATTAATTTTAACAATAGTATACCGAACCTAATGAAACCGTATTCACTATATATTAGTGCCTAGCCCCGTATCACGATTACGGCTAACGCACTTTACTTCTAAATAACTTATAATGTTACCCTACAATACAGTACACGATAAACTAGTACGCATTGTTATTCGCATTGACGATGGAGAGATATCGTCTGTTTAAATTATCAGCTGCTTTTCTACTGTCGCAAGCCTTTCAGAAGAAGCGACTGTGTTCTTAGATACAGAAAGTTTTAGTAGCCAAACGTCGTAGTAGACATTAAAATTCGCCTTGTTACAGTAGTCACAATCTTGAGAGAGAACAGAAGCGCGACACACCTAAAACAATTAAAATACCGCAAGGTAATATTATTTTCACATTTTTTTAAAGCTTTTCCATAGTCTCACCTCTTAAACTGACATTCGTCCAAAAATCCTGTTAGATCTCTGCGACCTCCTTTTTCTTCATCCTCTACCATCTTCTGGATGAAACTCTAACGTTCTGTCTCATGTTTTAATGCATACCTTGTAAGTAATTCATTACGTCCTTTTCTAAGACTTCAATGATCGTATGCAGCGCAGCCCTATTAGTTATTGATTGCTCGATGGGTCAGCGTGCCTGCACGCGTCTAATTACACGTTCTCCGGAAACAATTGGTTAATTAATCGTCGAGCTATTTAGCGGCGTTAATGATTACGCCAATAAATAACTGTCTTACCATAGGCGCTGTACACACCTTTGTGGCAACGAAATGTATTTTATAAATATGCAGTTCACAAAACTTCATCGCGCGAAGCCAGAGTCTTACCACAAGGACATTCGTTATACGTATTCTGAGGGCACAGAGATGCTTTATAGAAGCGTTAGAAGTAATTCTCCTTAGAGCCTGGCGTTAGTATGTCTAGTTATTAAGGGATTTAACCCGGGCCAGATTTGCCTTTTCCGGGAAAGCACGAACCCGTCTCCCTTATCATAACACTCGAGACCTCGATGATAAAGCAACATGGCCCTGGACGACGTGAAAAGGTTTTTTTTTTATGATTAGATATGCAGAATTATCGTGGCACTCCAAGTGGCACCTTCCTGCCAATCGCAAAAACTTTCATGCTCAAGCCTAACCTAGGAGGCTTCAATGGCAGGATACCCTTCCCTGTATAAGAAATCAACATATCAATGCAGTCGTACATGTTTTACATGAGAATAGAAATATATATTGAATGTTGTGCGACTCACGTTTTTCATGTAAAGTGAAGATGGAGTGAAAATCTGATTGACAAGATTTGAGTACGGTGGTCATTATTGTTTTTTGTACAGCTGCAATCAAAAAAGTTTTATTAACGTTTTTACCAACGCCTGTATGTACATGCGTATTTTTTTATTACTGTGTACAAAGTCGTTATACGTCTTCTGATAACGTTACCAGATAAAATGTTCTCACGACTACACTTGTTAGCCTTAAGTTTTTCAAGTGCTAATGATACCCCTCTCGTTTGGACATTTTCCTTCGGGCAGTTTGAAAAAGTAGTTATAATACGTCTTGCGAATCATTATTCAAACTGGCAGTTTGCGAAGTCAAATCCCGAGAATTTTCGCCAACTTTCCCTCGGAGGTAGTCAAGTAGGAATAAATGCGTTAAGCGTATTAACGACTGAGGGGCTCCCTAAAGCGAAGGTGGCGTTCTCTACTCTACCGATTTATTTCTCGCACCTGTTACGCGATCTGTTCTATTTTTTTCTTTTCTCTCTTTACACTTTGCCTTTTCCCTCGTATTTTACCTTTCCCTCTCCCTCTCTATAGCTCTTACCTTCGTTTCATTGGAAATATCACGGCACCCGATATTAAGCTGTCTAAATTTGATTAGCCACTCGAAACTTACTTTCAGTCCAAAATGGGAAATACGCTGCTGGGCGAAAGTCTATCTACTAAATTAATTACGGTTACTTATGTGTTATGAGAGTAAATGTGCAAATAATACATTAATTCATTATATCGAGATACATGGATTTTCATTTTGGATCTTTTAGTAATGACTGTAGTATACAAATATTAATGCTTCGTCGTAAAGTAAATATATATAGTATGTGCGTGTATATATTTGACTGCCATATTTTTGTGATCGACATTTTTTTTTACACAGTCAATAGATATCTCTTAATTACGCGGATATCAGTCCCGCTTAACTGCTTTGCAAGATAGGATTACTATGTTTGTTTACTTACGTGTAATCTGTGTTTATCAGCTTTATTTCACTGCGCAAATTTCAATGGCGTAAGTTCCAATGGCTCGTACAGGTGTGAAGAAGTCTAGTCATTTTTTTTTCTTTCCATTTCTTTAGGATTCGACCTTTCGTGTCAGAACAGCTGACAATGTTCCAATATTTTTTTTTGCTGGTCCAGCAAGGATTTAGATAAAGAATTTTGCGCAGAAAGATGAAAACCATATATTTTTTCGAACCGCCTATATATCCGATGTTGCTTCTCTAGGACCTAGAAATATTTTTCTATTGACCGTGTTATTTTTCTTTCACCATGTCATGTAACATTGAAGCCTTTATATACTAACGCTTACATAGTGTCCATTGGAGATATTGTGTACCTACTCAGTATCTATAGCGTAACATGCGTAAGGACGTGTCTAGCTAAAGGTCGATCTTCATTGAACCTTAATCACGATTGCAATCTCATTTGCAATTCGCAGCTCGACCTCGCTTTCGGCCTATTAGGAAATAGCCATGGAAATGAAGTTGTCGGCTCCGAGGAAAGTAATATTTCAATTACTAAAGAGAAAAATGTGGAAAAGACTAATAGAAAATACGTTTGGACAAATTACATTAAAGAAATTCATTTTACATTCCATCAACATGCCACTCTTCGTTATTTATTTAAAGTTAACTTTATCACAAATACAAATTCTTCCCGCGGAATTTCCACGAGAATCTAAAGACGCCATTTTTAAATTCTTCCGGGAAATTTCAGATTGTTCGAAGAAAAACAGATACAAAAAGACGTGGCGACAAGTAAAACATAAATAATAAAAAAAAGACAAGCAACAATTAAAGAATAATGTAGGACAAAAATATTCCGAAATGTTTGTACAAACAGTGTAAAATGAATCGAGTCCTCTTAACACGGAAAGTCTGATTATATATTCGATAACGAATTCTTAAGCGACGACCCTTAAGATCATTCACATGGAAGTGATACGTCGCCTTCGATGAATTAACGCGAGTCAACCTAAATTCTCCAATGCTAATGTCCTGACAAAGGTTCGCAGGTCGTTAAGCTTTCCTCGCAGTCCGTCGCGGAGCCACAAACAAAAATACATGTAGTCAGTGCTTTGGTTGGCCATACAACGCAACATAACCCTTATAGTTTTATATTCATTCACTGCACATATGCACATATGCAACAAAGAACAAAAGTATAAGAGACTTCAACGTACATGAATTGGATACTACTTACGATTAGCTTAATAGCACCAATTTATTACGACAGCATTGTCTGGTGTATATACATATATTACTACCTTGGCGATATCCAACACCCTGTGTAATCCCGGCAATCCGCTTACTTCACGCAAAAGGTGATAATTGCTTGTTCTCTGGTAAACTAGTCTCTCCTCTCTCTCTCTCTATTTCTCTTACACATATTCTCTCCTTATCTCACTCCTTGTTTCCGTGAGAACAGGGCAATTTCAAACCCACAGACTGAAGGTGAACTGTTACCTGTGCACTATGCGCTGGGTCAAACTTCCACAATGAATCCGGTAGTTGCGTTACCTCAACTGTTTGGTTCTCGCTCGGCGGATTGTGTGTTCCCTTGAGAATACGAGGAAACAATTGGTGAATCAACGTGTACAGATAAAATCACAAAGTGCATTGAATTCAACGTGACAGGTACAACTGAGTTTGCTATGAATAATAGATAGAATATTTCCCTACGAACCTCGTATGCATACCTAACCTCTATTTCTGTAATTCGTTAAAGTTGAATAGAGCCAATGAATCAACGTGAATTTTCTTATATTAGCGTTGTTAAGGGAAGTAAAGTGTAAATGAGGCACGTGTCGGTTAATTTTCGTGATTTTATTTGGTTGTTGGTAAAGCAGGGTCGTACTCGCCTGTACTTAAGCAGCTGGGATATGCATACATATAGGTAGCAGAGCGCCGTAAGAATGCAGAAGTTCAGGACTGTAAGAAATGTACGAAGAAAACCGGGTAGCAGCTTCCGGTGATGGTAAAACAGCAAAGTATCAGGGCATGAATTTCGCATGGGGATTGACCGAGTTTTCTGAGGGCATTGATTTGAAAAAAATTGCTCGCCTTCGAGAAGAGTTACGAGGACATGTCCCGGGTGCGTTGTCCGTGTCGAGAAAAATTCCAAAGTGCATATACCGCATCCGTGCTTTCGGGGTTCGCCGACAACGTGGAGCCGGCCAAGTTCCACTGACTCTCCAGGTCATTGCTCTAGTTTACATGCATCGATAGAGTCTGAGCACGCACATTCACACATAGGATGGGTATACTGTGCATGGTTCCGCAAGTATGGCAAGCTCTATGTACACACACACACACACACACACACACACACACATATATATATATATATAACGCTCGCGACTAGTCTCTCCAGCCAGGAACTCCTGCAAGCTGTCTATCGCACAAGAAATTTACTATTATCGCCGTGCCGTTGCTCCAGTTCTCCTGGAACGACTTCCAGTTCGACGTACACAGGAGTCAGTCACCTAAACTGTGCCAGTGTGAGAGAAGCCTTAAAATATTTTTCCAAAGACTTCATTCGCTATTAAGCACAATTTAGCATTACTGTCTACATATGAATACATATATACAGAGAACTCTAGTGCTATAATAATGATAATACCATAAACGAGAATCAGAATAATTGAAAGATACAATGAAATGTATGAGACAAAGGATTTACTTTTCTTCTTTTCAGTCAGTACTAGACTGTCTTTGTCTTACGTATCGAGGTGTCCATGAGCCTGTCTTTCTCGCACTCCTGGTAGGTACCTATAGCAGACGCCAAAACTCTTTTTTCCTGTTTTACTGGTCGATCCAATTGGACGTTTGCCATTTGATATTTAAGAATCTTACTTTCTTTTTGTTATAAAATTTATGTAGGGCATTGGACCAGATACAAGAATCGAGGGCAGCTGCGTGGGTCTGCTGTGGGAATCTTTTGAATTTTTGTATATGGGAATTACGTGGACTCGGTAAATATCCCTGACACCATTCGATTCCTGTAATGACTTAATGAAGTAAACGTTCACGAGGTAGTGTGTTATTTAAAGGTGGAGATGAACGATAATCTTATCGATCGTACTCACTCACTATAGTAACACCCTGATCGATTTTACAGTTTGTCTTTTTCCAGGAAAGCATTTCATCCCGGAATTTCCTGAAGAGACAAATTTTCCATCGACCCTGGGAGAACTGCTTTTCCTGATAAATCTCACAATTTCTATATTTCTCTTACTTAACGTCAACGAAAATGGCAAGACTTGCTTCTCTTTAATGATATAATTAACTTCATTAGCTGACTCGTCAATGCGAGCTTGCAGATACCTTTAATTGAATATTATCGTTAAGCCCACTGTGAACCGGTTAATTATTTTCTGTGATAAATTTATATACCGTACTACAATATTCTACACAGAGTATAGGAAACAAACTCGAAACACGATAAATTATTTAATCCAACAATCGTTATAAATATGGCTATACTATTATAGTATACATGATATATAACTGTATTTATATGATACAAGGCGCAGTAACAAATGGCTCAATGTATTATCTACCAAAATATCCGTTAAATTATTTCCACGCTGATGTAGTTCTCAATCAAACTTTGTACTATACAGTTCGCTAACTAAAATCCACTATCTATCTCTTAGTTACAGCTAGTATCGCGTAGATGCACGTGGAGTATAGTTAAAGGAATTTCTCTATGGGATTAAAAGTTTTGTCATGAGTGTAATCTCTTTATCCAATTACAGTGCAGAATTACACTTCGGTATCAGTGCATGCTGCAGTTATTGATTATAAGAAAAATTTTACTCTATAACATAGTATTATGTTACCATCTGGAATTGCACGCTCACAATGGCTTTGTTATATCAATATGATATGTAACTTGTATGATTGTCCCTATAAAACGATAAAGTCGACGCATCCTCGATTCTTCAAGTGAACCATTCTTCGATTTCTATTTTCGATTAATCACCCGCATTCTGGCCACTCTGCGAATAACGATCGCCGTAAATAACCCGCTTCCTCTTAATGTTAGAGGTTTCGTTTCCAGTTTTATTCAGCAAACCGAGTAGCGGGAATTTTATTTTAGTCTTAGTTGCTTTGTTAAAGAATCAGAGTTGGTAATTGTGAACGGTGTAACTACGCGAGCAAACAGCGCATATTGTGCTTATAGGATAATATTACATGTAAAGGTACAATGAGGTTTTATCGAGATAAATAATCTGTATAATAAGCCATTCTACATTGGAGTTCCAATAGCAAATTGGTAGACTGTGCAGTCTTGGTTTTAGTACTTGAACTGGGAGTAACATTAATGCTCGTGGGATCTGATGTGTCTGTAGTAATTTGCATTGAGATTGGATTGAAACGACTGTGGAATTGCTGAAACAAATTTTGTTATTGTAATTAAGACGGTTATTAATTGAGTTTATTACTGTTGGCTGTAATAGTTCATAAGAGGTTTATAGGGTTGGAAATAATAATTATTGCCATATGTTACTAACTTAATGTGTCAGATAGAATTTTTAGATTGACCTAGATCAGTCCTAATCCTAATTGTAAGCTTTTGTTGAGATATCCTTATAAGTGACATATGTTACTTATCAGGGAATTGTTATTAATCAGTTTGATTAGAATGCATTAGTCTGGTAATTAAGTATGGTTTCAAATAGGATTTCTCATTATCATATTGGAAGGTTCTTATGGATCCTTTTAGCAATTACAAAGCTTCGTACCGCAATTTAGCCTAATGTTAACCCTCGAAATCACCTGTATTCGACACTAGCAAATATTGGTCCTCGGTAGAGCATAGCTTAAGTGTGTAATAACGTGGAGTAATCTGGCAGAGAGTAACCTGGACGACCGATAATAAGTCCCGATCGCTCACCAGGGTTCAGGCAATAAGGGCAACACTGGCAATTCCGTGAATATGGCTCTTTGCTCTCACATATGTGTCTGGAATTGCCTGGTTTGTTTTCACGACTGTTCGGAATTGCTTTTAGTTAGACTGGGCATTCTTAGGTGAAAGAAATGACCATTACTTTCACCTCTATTCGTCCAGGGTATATATGTACATTGGATCTGTCTGAAATTTTTAGAGATTTTTTAGAGCAATATCGCAGTTGCGCTTTAGAGATAATCTTGCAGTCAAATTAAAAAGGATTCACTACTGTGAACAATATCTGGAAAACAATGGTCAATTTATATTTCTATTTCGCTCTTCTCTTTTTGTGCTCTTGAATGGAAGTTCGTTTTGCGGATGAACGGATTCTGGCATTAAGTTATAAAATTGTCACTCGCTTTTCTTCTCCTGTAGAGATGATGAAGAATCGACGGCAATTCAGTAGGCGTTTCAGTCTCCAGCCATCGTCCCTTAAGGAAGGACAGGAGGAGGGTGGAAACGCGAAGAATACTAGGTAATTGAGAGAAGAGGATTTTAATTTTATTAAACCTAAGTAATATTTCAGTATGCTGCCGGAAACGAATGTTTGTTTTATGTCCTCTAGGTCAGAAAGATTGTCGGAGTCGGATGGCGCCAGGAAACAGGCGACAGAGAGTTCAGTCCGTCATAAGATTGTAGTAATGGGTGCTGCCAAGGTTGGTAAATCCGCCATAATCAATCAATTCCTCTATGGGACCTTCTCGCCAAAATACAAGCGGACCATTGAGGAGATGCATCATGGGGACTTCAATGTCTCCGGCATTCAGCTAACCCTTGATATCCTTGACACCTCTGGATCATATGAATTCCCGGCTATGCGGGATCTATCAATTCAATCGGCAGACGCTTTCATCTTGGTGTATGACGTAAACGATAGCAGCACCTTCCTGGAGGTTAAGACCCTAAAGGATAAGATTCTTGCCACAAAGGGCGTTGTACCCATCGTCGTCGTAGGTAACAAGGTGGACCTGGTGGAGGAATGTCAGGAGGTAAATTGTATATATAGAGAATTATATCGTTGGGAATATATTAATTAAAATGAATTAATGATTGAATAGGTCGATTCGGAGAATACCAGGACGTTAGTGACAAAGGATTGGGAAAATGGATATGTGGAGGTCTCCGCCAAGGAAAATCTTAACATAGCACAAGTTTTCAAGGAGTTACTAGTCCAGGCAAAGGTAAAATACAACCTGAGTCCAGCTCTTCGTCGCCGTAGGAAATCCTTACCGCCACCACAGTATATGAGTTCGCGTAGCAGTAATGCCCACGTACCATCTCCGGCGCAGCTGCAGCATCTTCAGCAGATTCGCGAACGCTCCGAGTCCAAGCGAAATTCCTGCATTCTCTCGTAAAATTCCCAAGGGTTCAAAGCGTTCCTAGGAAATTCCATAATCCCGTAGCATACGCTCCGCGCAGGTAATACTTAGATTCTGTCTGCGGCGTAGAAAAGTATTTCCATTTCAAGCATCAGATACGTTTATGCGCACTCGGATTTTTCTATACCGAAAATAATCATCGGATGAGAATTAGTCGAGCGAATTAGATCTGCGACATTGTATGAATATTTCAATTGAATAGTCATAGTTAATACGGTTCCTGAAAGTGCATCGAATTACACGTGTCACGTGTGATGGATTGAGAAAACTTTACACTTTACATAACAATCAGTATGGATACTATGACGATGAAGATTCTTAATAATTAAATCAATTCTTGTCCGACCTAATCATATTGAATTATTCAGATTGACGATAAACGTTCTGAGATTTCAGATACATTTTTTCGAGTTGTTATCTATCTATTCATATTCCAGGGTTAATTCGCACTGCCCGAAAAATCTTTCTCTCATCTTCTCTGCCGTCCTTTTGTACGCTCCCGTTTCTCCGTGCAATTTTACTTTTGCGAGAGGATCTTTTTTCCTATTGCGAAAGCGGAGTGACCATAGGACATTCGAACTCGTGTGTAGCCGAGGATTAGTGATACGTAATATCTATGTAACGATATTTTTGTAGAATTTAAAGTCATTAGGCAGTTACGAAATTTATTTCTTCACTTTATTTTACGTTCGTATTTTATTTAACATTATTCGAAGGTGCGCACGCGTCCGGGAGACGATGGGCGATCAAAAGAAAGAGAAAGAAGCACATGCATAATATTCGAAAACTCAATACGATGAGGGAATACGACCAATTCAATAGGTAAATCATTAATAATTTATACATTTAATCTATACACGAATAGTCCCAGGAGGGATTTGCATTTACCATACGAAATCTTTTACGCATAGTACACGTTAGATTTCGCAAGCCAAGAAAAATTCCCGAATATTTAAATCAATTCCGCGCGTATAGTCAATTTTGCGCCTGAGCGATATCTATTATTCATATATTCACTAGACGAATACCTTGTTGAACTTATAATAATAATTTTACTTGGTTTTTGGTATAAACTATTAAGAAAATGAAAGCAATCGAGTACTGTGTGCACTCTTATCTCATCATCGATTTCGAATGACCGAGGCGAGATGCCCAATAATCCCGGAAGTGCGTGTTTAAATAAAGAATTTTTAAATAAGATAAATGTAAAGTCGCTATTACTTTAAGTCCGTATTGGGCTACGTTTTACATGGATTGTAATTAGGGTAATCAGACGATACGCGGCTGAAATTTTACACGGCATTCGATTGCGCTTATTAATTGCGCTAAATAAATTGTACAAGTAATCGGAATGAGAGTGTAATTAAAGTTTTTCAAAACTTTGATCCTATAAGTTAAGCATTTTCATAAAATTTTTGTGAATGACCGTGTAAAAATAACACCAAATGCTGGCAACACGTTTCTTTCTATATTAGATGTAAGTAGCATACAGAGAGTAGTGAGTCATTGTAAATTCTTCAAATTTGTATTATCGCGTTACGAGGAATATATATATATATATATTATACATACATGTATGTGATAATAAATCTGGGTAGCATTGTTCATGTTTTCGACCTTTTACTCTTATTTTTTTTAAATTATTTGGTATAGCGCCTGACAATAGGCAACCCATTATACGCCATTGTCATTCGCGTTATTCTCGGCTTGTATAAGACCGAAAACAGAAATATAATGAATTTCTAGAGCACTTGGTTGTTCCTTGGATATCAATTAAGATTTTTGAGAATTATGAGAGCTAAAATCTATTTGAGCTTTTCTAGTTTATGAGATAAATGGTGAGAATGGATTTTTGGGAAATTTGAATCTCATATCGTTCGATTATCGAAATGCGATGCGAGCGCCATTACGAATTTGTACTAGTAATGGCGCGATTTTCTAGAAGTTCATACCGGTTCATTCAAGGTTACATTGTGTACTGTCTTTCTTGATTATAAAACGTAATTTGATAAAATGAATCGTTCCAGCTTCACCATTGTAGTAGATTTGACAAAGTATTTTACCGATGCGAGGGCTTGCAGTCGAGTGTTTGTTGACGAGACGAAAGTATGGTATATCAATCATTTAAAACAGCACATTATTAATCTCTTTGGCATCGAGGAACCGTTTCATTTACTGATAAATAAGATAGAATATCTGCCGCCTACTGAGGATATTCGAATTATTAACGGAAACGATGTTGTCATGTACGTATAATGATCATTTATGGTATTGTTAGTCTATTGTTTTTGAAAAATTTTTTTGTGCACCCGCATGATTTTGTTTTAATAGTATTCATTGTTACAATATATTGTTTCTATTGGTAGTGTTGTACCTGGAAGTGGATTGTGCAGTGGTACTGTGACTGTACCAAATCCAGTATCAATAACTGTACCAGAACGAAAGGCATTGAAGGATGTTAATACATCGAACAAGATGCTTGACAATGGAAACTTTCAAACAAGAAGAGTTAGTGATGTTGATCTCTTCAAGAGTGTGCAAGAGTCTGACACTTCTTCTACGACAAGAAAATTTTCTTTGAGTGCATATAAGAGTTTTAATACTTCTACTCCTGCTGCTCCTGGTAGAGATACTACAATGTTCCATACTGTAATTGATGACACAGAACTTGAGAGTGCAACAGAGTCTAAAGCAACTGATAGCAATGGAGATTTTATTGTCTCGGAGGGTACACCAATGGCTAATAAGCGAAAGAGAATACGACATCGTCGTACTAAACGACAGACGCCAATACCTCTGCAACCTTTTGAACCTAAAGAAAATGGGCTAAAGAAACCAAGAACAAATAATTCTACGATTATTTCTTCAGGGAAGCATATTCGCTTTGATATCCATGAACTGCAACCTGATCATAGTGTGACTACAGTGATTGATTTAATCTCTCCAAACCCTTCCAAAGATTTACCCTCGCAATCATCAAATACCAAAGATCTTTCTACACTCCTAGCACTTGGAAAAAGTTCTACGCCTGTGACATTTTCCTCTAAGAAAGTTGTATCAGAGCCAAAAAAGGAGACTATGTCCAAAGAGCTTGAAAAGAGTAACAATACCCCAGATAAGACTAATGAAGCAAAGCACAATTCAACAAATGGTAAAACTACCATGACTGAAGATTATTCTGAGCTGGATCCTCAGAAATATGCTATTATAACAGACAAACCACAGAAGAATGACATCGTAGCCTTCAAAGTAATTATTCGCATACAGAGTATACAAGGTAAAACAAAAGTTTTTACAGTTATTATTGAAAATATAATTTATTCATAGGTTTTAAAAATGGGTGTCGATTATACTCCACAAGTATCAGAGTTCATTATTGCTGAGATTGTGGAATATGTGCAAGAAACATCTTCGTATACCTTCAAAGTCATACGCAAGTTACTCTTTTATAGAACTTACGTTTAGCTTATAACGATCAGGTTTTGTAATTTAAATATTTATATGTAGGGGGAAAGGAGCACTTGGAATTACCTGATGGGAAATTCACCTTACCTGAAGAAGAAAATAAGATTTTGGAGGATACGGTGACACTTGCCTATGATCAGCTTATTGAACCTCGTCTCATAACCAGCAAGTAATTTATTTAATAACATGCAAAACATTCTCTACCGTCTACTAAATATAACACTCTGTGACTGAAATAATATATTTAACATCTTTGAGTAGCAACAAGAGTATTTCATGTACTTTAGTTGAAAAGTACAAAATCCAGTCCTTCCCGTAAATTCAAAGAGCCTAAATTACTTTCGAATTCACCATTTGACATGTCCTATAAATATAGTTTATTATTCGTTGCAGAATAATTAATTAATTAATTAATTACTCACCAGTTTAATGCATATAACAAATGGTGGTTTTGCCTCAGTATAATGTAGTATCGGTATTGCTCTACCCACTTTTCTCAAAATAGGATCATATGGCTCGTACTTGGAACCAATTTTATTTTTGTCAACATCACACAGAGCAAAGACTTTTTTCTGTAAATAATATCTTACATTCACACTTACATAAGAAGTTACCAAGTGAATATCTGACGCTCTAATTAGTTAAAAAAAATTACTTGAAATTCGGGTTTCAAACTATGAAAAAATCGTCGTCCTTGTTTTCCAGCATTCCAAATCGTAAAAGTTTTCCAATTGGATAAAACCTTATTTTGCAACCTGTTGATTCTCAAATCCCATATCGTTTTCCTATAAAAAAATAATCCATCATATAAATATATTTACACACTACACCACTACAAGCTATTTACTCCTCTATAGAGAATGTTGTCGCTCCCGTGTGATAAACATAAATAACAACAGGCTCTTCGGTCCTCAATATAATTCCATTAGCGTCAAGATGCGCATAAAAGAATATCAAGTCTTCAGGCGTTCCGTGACCTTCCTCAGAAAATCCTCCAATTCTAAAAGAATGTATTTCCTCAAATTCAGCAGTTTGTAATTTTAGTAATAACTAAAACCCACCTATCAAAAACGTTTCTGTGTAAAAACCATGTAGGCATTACAACAGTCGGTCCGTGCGACGTATAAATCTGTTCAGTGAGTTTTTCTTGCTCTAAATGATTCGCCCAGCGCGTAAATCGTAATGTTGAATTTTCCGGTTCCCTTATAAATCGTCCGCCAACGATCTATAACCAAAATAAATAATTGAATAAAATTCAACGCGCGGTAACTGAAAAATATTCATAAAATACTAACAGCATTCTTATGTTCCTTTGCAATAGCATACTGCGCCTCTATTCTTATGGGTAGCATACGATCATCCTAGCAAAAAATATATAAGTAATAGAAAACTTGGAGAAATATCTAATCCTAATTAAAAATTTAAATTTTACAATACCACATCCTGAAAGCAAAGAAATTCCCCAGTAGAATGTTTTACGGCTCTATTCTTGGCGTAGCCCACTAGAAATAAAAGGAATTTCGTTTCTACAAATTGAATTAGGACTTTAATTAATTAACGTACCTCCTTGCGGTTTGCCTGATTCATTTCTATAAATTTTCAATATAACTTCTCGTTCTTTGAATTTATTCCGCCATGTTTCAAGAATATCCGGTGTCTCGTCGTCGCTGGCGTCATCGCATACTGAAATCTCGAGGTTTATCCGAGAAAAACACGTTTGTTGGAGTATTGACTGGAAACAATTATCGATCCATTGCCTTCCATTATATATAGGAATTATTACAGACTGAAACGGATAGATTATTTATTCGATATATGTTATTCAGGTTAGTAGAGTAAAGTCACGTACGACCAGCGGTATATCAAACTTTATTATATTCATAACAAATATATCAATCAGTAGGAACGTATCGCGTGAAAGAGTAGTTTGTGCGTCCCACTGTTATATCTCGTGGGAATTCTTCTCGCACGTATCCGTTTAGCGCAACAATAATATTCAATTTTAATTATTCGCCATTGTTATACAGCTTCACTGTATCCCCATACGGTTGCAACTATATGTCGCTAGATGTCGCCATCGGCCAATTCCCATTATCCGTTAACTGCAACACGCAGCGTTAACCATAGCGAGTAACTTTGAAATTCATCGAAACTCCGGCAGTAAATAGTGCCGAATGTCGTAAAGGTCTCTCCCGTGATATACGAGAGAAAGGAATAATATATAAAAAAAAGAAGATAAACCATCTGCCACCGCATCAATTCAGCCAATTCCATGGGAACATCCTCGTTCTGCCAAGAGTACAGCAATAAAGTATTTCCTCATTCTGCACAAAGCCAGTTATACGATATATTACAGTGTACAAAACCAGTACGTATATATATATACGTATATATATACCAGTACGTATATAGCCGGAAATATCTTTTGTTCTCACACAAATATGACACTAGCCTTAGATCTAGATATCTGTTAGCATAGGTGATGCTTTCTCGTATTAAGTGTCAAGCAGAGTCCAATACAGGTCTCTGGCAAATAAACCACGACCGGATATTGTCCCTTTTTCCGCTCATCGTCACACACCGGATGCCTAGTAAACAACCGAGTTCCAATATCACAGGGGACGTGCTCGACCACCATTACAGACTTGGAAGAGAGTGAGGTAGTGGCTGTGCGTGGGTGGCTGGATGTCGAGGGTTAAAAGAATTGAGAGAAGATGAAGTGGAGTCAAGAGCGAAGTAGAGTTTCTGTCCTGTGTAGCTCCGGCGACTTTACTTCCTCTGTGACTTGACACGACGATACTGAGAAGGAGATAGAAGGGTAGATAGAGAGAGAATGGAGCTTGGCTTTCGGTAAAATCTAATCGACTGCCGTCCGATCGATTCTACACAGGCCAATTAATATGGTGCCGTCGTGTACCTCTGCGTAGCCCTCTTCCATGGGCAATCCCGATGAATTATTCAGCCATGAAGTATGTAGCACGGGAAGGGAAACCCGTCAGCAACTGGCCGCTTCGCTACTCTTGCACTACCACTATGAATTATTCAGAATCGCTATGCTTCGCAACATTGTTAAGGAGGCTTGGCCTGCGGTTTTCTCATGAGACACGTCCAGTCGACACTATAGGCACTACAGTTCCTGATGACAATCCACTCGTCCTGAGGTAATAGCAACCATGACACATGTAAATATATCTTGGAGAGATAATTTTCTTTCTTTTTATTCTTTAACTACTTTGTTTTCAGCATTGGCTTAATTGGTGAGACTATTTGAAACTGTCTGTGGTATCGATTGACCTGCCGCCTCACTACATTAAGTTCGTTGACGGAGACTGATGAATGTCTCTTCAAATTTCAAATGTCTACCCGCATGCTGCGAATCTTCACTTAATCTACCTCGACTGGGATGAGTGGACGAGATACCTATTGGTAGGACAGTAGATACAGGAAGTGAAATTTTTCCTGGCTTTGTCTTAGGCGGAATGAAGGCTATCAAAGAATAAAACTAGTTAATTTGTCAAATGATGGTAGACTGGGGTATATACCCGACCTGGTTATAAAGTAGACTCTTGTTATTAGAAACGGGGCTAGAGAAATGTTCTTCATTGGTATTATCATCGTTCCTTTAATTTTGTACATAGGGGAATTCCTGGACAATTAAAGTATCCTAGGAGAATTATTAAATAGACGGCAGAACGTGCACGTATAATGCGATTATTTAATATATCTATATTTATCTTTGCAGTTTGTGGCTCAGTGGAAAATTCTAAGAGAATCATTGTTCGATTCCTTCACGCTACTCCTCCAGCAAATTTGATGTTCCCCAAACATCCGAGAAGCGTGAAACGTCCAACGTCATACGATCCTGGAGATAATGCATGTTTTCGCCCTGCAGGTAAAGCCTTTCTCTTCCTTTTTCTCGTAGAGAACTCAGATGCTTTATCAAACAGAAAAATAAAAGAAGAGGACGAGAAGAGAAGCGTGAATCCTCTTATCATCCAGATAAGCACAAAGCACTTTGGTGAATGCACTAGTGTTTTCACGGCGGAAGGAATTGCTGATCATGAGATAAGTCACGAGATCGGCCGAGAAGAGCCGACTCCTGGTGGGAATGGCGAGAGAGAAAAGTAAGGACCCATCCAAGTGAATTGAAGTGAATGGAAGTGAACGAGGAGAAGGAAAACAAGGAAGATATTCATGATAAAGACAAAGAAACGAGAAGGGCGGTGCGAGGTGAGAAGATGATACCGATGGGGACAAGCAAAGATGGCGAAAAGCTGACGTTTAATTTAATCGGCGTCTCTTCTTTAATGCGTACCTACGCCTGGCAATAGCAAGGAACCGTATACGTTATAGTTAGGCAGATAGATAGTTAGGTAGAAAGGATAGACGCTCGAAGGGGTCGTGGGGCAAAGGGCAGATTGGATAAGAACGGGGATGAGAATGTATTTGGGATGGGAGGGTTTAAGGGCGCAGGCGTCGCGACGCCCCGTAGGGAAGCAACGCGCTGCCGTCGCGACGCTCACTGACGCCCAGTCCCCAGTCACTCAGTCCCGATTTCATCTCCGATCAGTGTAGGTACCTTTATCATCCCGTGTAACACGAGCCGCGACACTTTTGGAAATGCGTGCCCTGCGCAACCAATTCACACGCGTTAAAACCACTCGGCCAGACTTCCAGCGATTCTAAAAGGTAAATCAGCCGCGAATCGCGCGACACCCTCGACACGAGAAATTCCCATTACGGGCATTATCTCGATTACTATGGAACGTTAAGGATTAAATAAATATGCATCAGGTTGTTGGGATTGATTGGACATCTGTATACATACGTGTGCATATATATATATATATATCCCTTTTTATATTTATCTCTCAAATTATCTCTACGAACACACACTCTTCTGTGAATATATTAGTGATCTACCGTTCAGTAATTTATACGTATGACGTACACGAGAGGCACATCTAATGGTATCTATGAATTTTTAAACTGCACTCGGAATTAAATTAATTAATTATTAATAAAAACACTAGCCGAATCTTATAAGATCCTTTGATAAGACTTAAGATCAGTGTAAAAGCCGAAATCCTTCGTACGGACATAGACGTTACTCCTGTATACACTGTTGTCATACGTGGAACACGGCCTCGTGCGCCCTGTATTACCTGGTGAGAATTTGCCGGCGCCATCACGACCTAAGATCTCTTTAACAATTTATAATATCCCGTCACGTGAATCGCTCGTTCGCCAGACACGTGATTTTCTCGCGGTAGTCACGTCAGTCTCGCGATACTCTTCCTCGAAATGGTATTTTCTTTTTACGAGGGTTCGATCGCCAACCAAAAGGATCCGCCCTGCTCGTTTTGCCGGCTGCCGCACCCTCGCAGCTTGACATGCGCCATGACCTGCATATATCCCTAGCTAACGTTCCACCCTCTGTTCAAGCCAACCAACCCCACTGACTGTCCATCCGCTAACACACCAAACACGTTACACGTAGCACCTTAACTGTCGACTGTCTCAATCTTGTCTACGTACATCCTGTAGAGGTACGAGGTGGAGGCAAAGGTAGACTAGGTAGACACCGGTACCAAAAACAGATATATCTAGCAAACATACAGAGACACATAAAAAGTAGACACCGGTACCAAAAGCAGATGTATCTAGCAACCGTATAAACAAAAGAAGGTACATATATAAAGTCCGATTGTTTTTTTTTTCTTAGCAAACCAAGTAATACGGAAAATACAAAGAGACAACCGTACAGTTGTATGGGCAGTGATAATTTATTTCTTTTATTATCAAAACTCGTTTACTCTCTTGTACAGTTTACATATTCCTTGCTATTGCCATTATCTGTTTCTAATACAAAGCAATTGTCGGCTTCTCCGTGTGTCCATTGTTTATCAAACAAAACAGCATTTTTCAATGCTTCTGGCTTATGGCAATACTGAATTCTGTATTGCAAAGAGAGTTTCAGGCTTTACACGTGGATTTATTCAGTCGGTTTTTATCGCTGGTTCGTGACGCACGCATGTACATATGTATTCAGGTATACCAGGTTGCACTGAATATTTTTTCTTTTTATATTGAGTACTCTTTTTTTTTTATCAAGTATACCTTCTGTCAGAGACACGTTACGTATTTCATATTTATTCCAGGTACCACTTGTTGTCCCAATGCTTCTCAAGATGTGCAATATAATTGCATTATTCTCTGTCATTGACTCTTTGTTAATGCTGCTGTGATAAGGACCTATGAAATTACATCGGATATAAGATTTATCAGAGTTCCCACGATATAAAGTCTCTGATGATGCCAATGGAGATTCCTCGTGTGGGAGGTGAAATCCTTGTTTTTTTCCTCCCAAGGATTTCACGACTGCTGACTTACGCCTAACCTTATCCTCGTGAAGACTTCTATATTGGTATCCCATGATCGTTTAACTAGTCTCTACGTAAACCCGTTCACCATCAAGAAGATTCGGAGGACTTTAACGAGTCCATTTTTTAAAGGAACTTTGCCCCTGTCTTAATCTCGCTTAAAAGCTCTGTATACGTTTTCGTTTGTTCTTACATTAGATACATTATGCTGGTTTGCTTATACATACGCGTCCTTATGTATGTATATATGTATAGTGTACGTGTACCAATCTGAAATGGCACGCTGTACCTATTTGCCTGGTTATTGCGCATTGCTCGGAAATATACGACCCTTTTAATTTATTCCGCTTGAAAGTTTAATGCGTTATCGTAAAGCGAAATTGCGCCTCCGCAGAGAGGAAGACACGATCGTCGAATTCTACGGGAGATTACAGTGAAAGCCCTGATTTGTCTTTGTTTATTGAATTATATAGAGCGTAATTTTTATCTGTAAGATGGGTAGCGCTCTTTGTATCTATTATCTAATTCTTGGCCGTACGTTATGCGTATAAAATAGATAGCATATGGCTGCGTGTAATGTTATTGCAAAATTATAGAGGTCACCACTGTACGTATAGTCCTGTAATACTTTTATGCATCATAAAAGCGTTATGAAACTGAATTTCCGCTGGCACTAGGACATATATATATATATATATGTTATTTATCAGGTCGTTATTTACGATTCTTGTTAAGCTTCTTCAATTAATTCGAATTCCACAACGATTATTGACTATTGGAATTATTCGAGCAATGCTGTAATACTGTTTTGCATATAACGTGTGGCCGAGTGCGAATGTAATGCGGCACGAAAAAATCTCATCAGAGAAGAATACATAAATTATAAATATATACGCGTATATAGAGTTACGCGTATGTACAATAGTATATAAGGATATATATAAGAGCCAGAGGTGTGTGTGTGTGTGTATATATATTTGTGATAGCGCGAGGATCGTATCTGCGTCATGGTATAAAATTTTAATTAATCAGCATATTAAATGGACGTGTATTAACGATCGAAAAAGGAAAAAAAAAAGAAAAAAGAAAGAAAAAAAAGGGGTAGGTTGATCTCGTCCGCCGACGACTATCCCGAGACAATTTGATTATGAAAATTATTTTATAAACGAAAGGTTCGAGTCGATTTATCCCTTCGTCGTTTTCTTTCTTTTTTTTTCCTTTGCTTTATTCCATAAACTCAAGGGACCCGCTTTACCGACGCGAGTAAAAGATCGTCCATTAAGACGAGAGTTTTCTCTCTTAACGAGGGCCAACCCTTAATTCGCCAAGCCTAATTAGTTTCTGTGATACATTGTTGCTGATCCCTCGTAAAAAAAAGAGTGAGTAAGGGATAGAAAAACAGCAGGGAAATAAAAGCATATAAAAGAAAAGGGGAGAGAAACAAAGGATGAGACTAGAAGACCAAGCGACTCGCGGCCATTTTACAGCCTTACTCTCGCAATCAGCCAAAATTTGTACTCCTGCTCGTGACGTTGTCGTGTCCTCGTCATCGCCTCCCCGCCGTTAACTGTGCGCAACCGATCATTGTAAATAAAATGCGGGAAAAAGGAAATCCGAATAACGACGTCGAATTTGGTGTCGTTAACGTTTTTATCCGTTGTCAAGGGGTGTCGACCAATGTACTAGATGTAAAGTAGCAGGATTCGAAGATTTAAGCTTTAGACTGGTGTTTGAGGTTAAGGTTTAAGTAAAAGAAGTCGGTTGGGCATGCGCCATCTCTCTTTCGTTCCCCGTTTTCCTTTCGTTTCAACAGTCGTAAAGCGTTTGATTACCCACGCCTGTTAAAATTAAAGGCGGTGCTCATTTTTTTTTATTCCTTTCTCCCACCAGCCGATCCCCTAACGGTTTTTGCAATTGATTTCTTTCCCTACGTTTATTTTATTTACCCGAAATCGCCCAGACGCTCGTTATTAACGATCGCGGACGGCTGTCAAATAAATTTGGATTTCACGTGAAATCGGAAATCTGTCTTGTACTACCAATCTACGTTTTTAGGTTAGACCAATCGATTGGTAAATAATATCGCGGCTGCTTCTCCTATTCTAACTTACTGTTTTATCATGCGCACGTAGAATTTTGTTTTCAGAAAACTTCCCGCAGATGTCTCTCTTGAACGTCTTGCATTATTTTCTTCGGTACAGCTACAGATCAAAAATGTAACTTTCCTTACTTGCACGTCAATGTACATGGAAATCGACTAACCAGCAATTGTACTTGGTCGATACTTAGTTAATAGACCTCGTATATCTGAACACAATCATCGCCACGTATCCCACATAATTCCATTCACGTTGGGACTCCGGTACTTTTACTCGATTACCATAATTGTTTCATAGAACAGCGGACGATTACTGTCACGCTATCTAGCGAATATTGCGACAATGCATAAGAGGGTGCAAGCACGGTACAAGAATAATGATGTCAATATGTACCACGTGTATAGATTGTCAATGCGCTATACCTAGTAGACACAGAACAAACTCTGCCTGTCAAGACTAGTGGATAATCTATAGATATATTCATAGATAGATTTTCATCCGTTATACAATTTACTGGCCGCGTTAATTACGTAGCGTAAGGTTAATTACGATTAGCACGATCACACTGAGTAATTGCAAGTACTTCCGCTCGAAGGTTAACCGCGAGCGAGCGTGTTAATTCGAGAACGTCCTTTAGACCCGTTTAACACGAGCCAATATTCTCTGCACACTGCAGCACAGGCTTACTCGGTAGCATCCCTTTTATCTGAAGTTTGACCCAGTGTGGTGCCAATATAGCGAGATTAAAACAGCCAGGGAATCTTCATGAGAAATCGAGTATGACCTAACCTACATAACCTGTCGTCCACGGAGATATACATATTTATTGGATATTGACCAGTGTATTTGCAATCGAATCCTCATTGATCGGACGTCATGGGTAGTGCTTTATGGTCTTCCTATTTACGGTTTTAATAGAATATTGATAGGACTGGACCGGGGGTACCTTGTTCAGGATAGCTAGAGTATTGTGGTTATGTTGGAGTTTTCTGGATTTATTGATTTTATTTTATTTCAGGGGCTTCCTCTGCGGGATCGTTGTGCGTTAATCAAGGATCCCCATTAGATGGTCCTATAGTCTACTTTCAAAATCAGAAACCCTGTGTTCTCGATAAAAGGACACTTTGAAGAGCGAACGAGCTTCAGGCTGTTTTTCATGGAACTCTCTCATCCGCGAAATTTTCACGTCATTAGTCCGTAGTTATAGAGAGAGTATGCGTGTGGCTTAACCTGTGTGCTCAGGGGAAACAACAATATATATATATATATATATATATAGACAGGGGGGGAGGTATCGCACGTGGCTGCGGTGACGATATAGCTGGGATGGTTTTCTACGACTTTCTAAACCCTTCAAGACCCTATAGGTACTATAACGTGCAACTGTTCGCTGGAATGGAATCTACCTACTTATCTACCTGAACGACGTTGCCCCTGGGAACTCTAAGTAATTCATGAGACACGTCCTGGATTCAGACTGAGAAAGATCCTGAGGACGGTTTCCCGATAGGACAAGGATAAATGTATGCTGCAGAGAGATATAGAATATTCTCAGACGCTTCCACAGTACCCACTGAGAAGATAAAGAGAATTGTCTCAGTGTGAGAGAGAGAGAGAGAGAGAGAGAGAGAGAGAGAGAAAGAGAGAGAGAACAATGTCAAAGAAAGTACGTTCATCAGCAAATCGATGCATTGGTTTATCCTCTGATAGTGGATCGACCACGCAAACGACGTATGTTACGATTTTATTTATCCTGACCTACTGTACATCTCCGATACATTATTCCTGAAATTTCTTTTTTCTTTTTTTCCACAGAATCCTCTCCCTCCATCATCCGACTACAGGAAAACTTCTAACGCCACCGACTCATGGAATTTTCGTGCGTCTGTTTACGTTACGGTTAACGCGTTAACGCTAACGTTATCTCGATTTTGTTCCTCTCTCTCTCTCTCTCTCTCTCTCTCTCTCTCTCTCTCTCTCTCTCTCTCTCTCTCTTTTTTGTACTCCGGCGCGTTTCATCAATATTTAACGGTGGCCCTGATGAACATTTAATAGATTTAGATAACATACAGGGCTATAACTATTCGCGTTCCCCTTTGGCTCGACATAGCCTCGTTTACCTGACACTGGGTTCTTATCTGTCACACTCACCATTTTCTCATTTAGATACATGTAATGGACATATTAGATATTATCACTGGGACGTGATAATTTTTTTTATGAATCTTCCGCTCGTTTCACACGTATCCCACTTATTCCAGCAAACACAGTAATATTTACTCATCGGCAATGTTAGAATGTCCCACTCAGGGATGTAACAGTTACATACATGAGACGTTTCATTACTGTTTCGTACTTCAGTAGCAATTTTTAACATTTTCGATACGTTAATGTTACTTTGTGTTTACCGGGATCAATATCGTACTATACACTGAGTTAACAGTCAGTTCCTTTGATGCTTTCCTTTTTATTACCCTATAAGTTCCTTCACTGTATTATGTATACCTATTGTATATTATATTGCGTGTATGTACACATGGGCGTGACGTACGAACAAAGACAGACACTGAGAATAATCCCAATTGCTTTTGGCAATCATCGCTTACCGTTCTTTCTCTCATAATATTAGCGTTCCTCGCTGTTAAACAATCAACGCTGCTTACACTGGCTAATTTATTAGTACTACTTCATCATCTGCCAACGTGTTTAGTTACACGAGCGAAAATAGAGCCCACTTGATTTATCATTTGATTTCGACTTTATTTATTTACCAACGTCTCTCCCGACGTTCCTCGCCATTCTGGAATTTTGTACTTGGAAATTTACGAGCTCACCCAAAATGATGTCCATGACGATGATCTTCGGCCTGAGGTATACCTTTCTTCTTTCCATTTACGGTCTGAGGATCGTTGCCATAAAAAATTTCTTCTTTTTACCACTTCTACTTCTCCTTTTCAATAACTGTCTCTAACCCTCAACTTTTTTCAGACTCTGTCCACCTTACTTCTCGACACAAGGATATGCCTCATGGTAACCAGAAGAGTCTTCTTTAGAATTGAGGAATTCTCACTTGACTTATTTCTTCTCACTCTCCGAGCCATCGTTATCAAGCTTCATCTGGTCACACCCTTCGTCGATTATCTTCCTGGGAAACTTATAAAGTCATCAGTGCTCTTCCACTTTAAAACTGTCGTCATACTTGGAAGTTAGCTCGTATACTCTACTCAATCGCTTCTGGTAGAACTGAGTCCTCCTGTTAGATTTTTCGCAAATCTTATATACATTCTGATATGCTTCAGTGTGGCTTATTCTAATGTTATAACAATGCTCTGGTATACAGAGCTATTTGCTTCGAACGTCTGACAGCTGTCATGGGATTACTATAAGTTATATTAAGCATTGTTGGCTAACCGGTAGCATTGTAGCTGTCAAATCTGATTGGTGTATTTGAAATTGATAATTAATCAGATTTTTCAGTACGTGTGCCAAATTGTTTGAAGGCTGTTTTTTTAATACTTGACTCAGCATTTGTGTATCGATCCTTGACGTATGGTAACGCACGGGCATCCATCACACTTGTCGCTCGAACGGTTTGCACATTAGTGCACTAATTGAAGCTGCCGTTAAACAATCACGTTAAACAATGCCGTTCAGGTTGGCCGATGACGATGAAGGATCGTCAAGTGATGCCACTAATAGATAGATATACGCTTCAGGTATCTACGTCACGTTCATTATTGAAAGCAGTTTTAAGAATGGGTTCGTTGGTTGGATTATTGATTGGAAATTTCGATAGAATGAATTTGATCTTGGATTTTGTATCGTGTCCTAAGCTAAGCTAATACGTATAGGTTTATACGATATGTCATTTATATTAATATACCTCGTGTTTCTGTGTTCCAGGTGTTATTGAAATCCGGACGACTGATTTTCTGGACTGAAGTTATTGTAACTGCTGGCTTCCAATCACCGATGAATATCCAATACGCCTGTTGGATGGGCGGCGGCACGTCCTCATTGTTTTCAACGTCTTCTTCGTCGTCTCAAGTGTATTCGAAGATATTCATTGGCTGGATTACATCGATACTTTAACCAAGCGTGTATATTTGAGGGAGGAAAGTTAACGGCTTAACAAGTACTGAGAAGAGGAAAGGAAGAAGATTAATGGAGATTGAGATCGACGAGGGTAAATGGTTAATGAAAAATCTGAGAAAAGTCCTACCAACGAGGAGAATAACTGTGGGTTATTGCCAATTGAAGAATAAATAGAGAAAGAGCATTGAGTGGATAATGTCTTTATAGCGTATGGGCTATTTGCGGTAAATAAGCTTTGAAAGTTCGAGAGGCGATGGATAAGCAGCTGTAAGAAGCAGGCTACAGAATCAAGAAGAGACAGCCAGAAAGATAATCGGATTTTGAACCAGGGTAGTAATTTTGCAAAAAAAAAAAAAATGCTGATGAACTTCAGACGGATGAGCAGGGAATAAGGATATAATCGAGAGTTCCTCCGAAGCTTCAGAGTCTATCGAAAGTTCACAATGGACCTATCAGTAACGATGAACTCATCCTTGATCGACGGGGCTCAGAACATCAGTCAAAATGACTCGATGATTCCGAGCTGCGGGCAGGACTTGCCGACGGTCTCATTAATCACCCAGGTTCTATACTCCCTGGTGTGCATCGTGGGATTACTAGGTAATACTCTTGTGATCTATGTGGTACTGCGCTTTTCAAAAATGCAAACCGTCACCAATATGTATATCGTGAATCTGGCCATAGCCGACGAGTGCTTCCTCATTGGGATTCCATTTCTGGTGACTACCATTAGCTTGCGTTCCTGGACGTTCGGTAAGATAATGTGCAAAGCCTATATGACTACTACGAGCGTGAATCAATTCACCAGCAGTATATTCCTCTTCATAATGAGTGCCGATCGTTACGTGGCAGTGTGTCATCCTATAAGTTCACCAAAGATGAGGACGCCGTTCATCTCGAGGGTGGTGAGTCTGATCGCGTGGGCCGCCAGCGCGGTCTTCATGACACCGGTGTTTCTCTATGCAAACGCAATGGAGAAGCCTGATGGTTCTGTGAGCTGTAATATATACTGGCCCGACGATCATGGCGGCCAGACAACATTCACTCTCTACACATTCGTCCTGGGCTTCGCGATTCCCCTCGTGCTGATCTTCATCTTCTACTTCCTGGTGATACGCAAACTGAAGACCGTGGGACCAAAGAACAAGTCTAAGGAGAAGAAGCGATCTCATCGCAAGGTGACCAGACTCGTCCTGACCGTGATCGCCGTTTATGTATTCTGCTGGCTGCCATACTGGCTGACCCAGGTGGCACTGATCTACACGCCGCCTAAGGAATGTCAAACTGGGGTCAGCATCACCAGCTTCCTTCTAGCTGGATTCCTTAGCTATTCGAATAGCGCCATGAATCCTATACTGTACGCCTTCCTCAGCGACAACTTCAAGAAGAGCTTCCTCAAGGCGTGCACCTGTGCAGCTGGTAAGGATATCAACGCTACACTTCACATCGAGAACAGTGTCTTCCCCAGGAGGAACAAGGCTGCCGCTGAAAAGAGTCAACCTGGTAAGATGCCCAGTGGACACTCCAGGGCTGATCTCGAGGATGAGGATGGGGAACGTGGATTTCTGATTAGCAAGACTTCGACTACGGCTGTAACTATGACCTCCAGGTCTAACATCACCGTCTCGAGTGACTCTAGGGACCAGAATAAGGATCCTCTGAGAAACGGGACCCAGCTCACGCTTCTTACCCAGGTCTGAATCCTTGCTCCGTACAAGGATAAGGACAGGCACCAAGAATCGTGAGCGTCAGGATTTTTTCTTTCTTTCTTTTTTTTTCAAATTACATTAGCGTGTATATACTTTTGTATTATATTAATGGCGAAAGAAAAAAATACCCAGCTGGCTGGTCAGGAACGTCTTTGACATTACTTTGAAGTAATCTTTATTGGATAGTCGCACCTTATGGGTACTTATTTTCATTGTGCTGTTAAATCCACGTTGCCTCTACGTAGACCATTTTTCTAAATTGAGTCATGAAATTTTGTATCTCCATTTTGAATGCACTAACTTTTAAAATAAGCCATGTAAAATCGTATTGCATTGTGCCTTATGTTCGCAATGGCATAGTACTTGTTGGCAAGTAATATTGTGACGAAATTCGTTATTCTTACAAGTAAAGTAAATTCTTCCATGTTCACAATGGCACAATGAATACCGATCAAGGTCGATTTGTCGATAATACAAGCCAATAGAATGCTTCCTTAATTGTTCACTCTAATAAGAGGACATTTCGAAAGGGACGTACCGTAATGCGACGTAAGGTTTAACTAAGATAAGATAAATTAAGGTATGCTAAGATCAATTGAAAATAATGTCAAAGACGTTCCCATTAATAAGTACTCACAAGTACTTTGCGTAACTCACTCTTTGCTGTATTCGATTGATATTAGGTCGGGCAGCCACGTACGTAACGGGAGGAATTGTTTATGTGTCTCTCTCTTACAGTACTGTTGATGTACTTGTATGTCTGATGTCCGTACTTGTTATTGTCGTCAGTATAACAATGTACTACTAGGAAGTACCTTACCCAATACTAAATACTTGGCCCAAGACGGACCATCGCACTAATCATATCCATCACAGGCTGCGACTAGGCCACACGAAGGAGAAATCCGACAAAGAGGAAATACGAAATCGAGGCGGCAAAATATGAAGACTAAAGATATATATATATATATATGTGTATATATACAGCAAGAACAAAATTGCAACGAACGGTAACAATGTAGTAGATGCAGTTTACCCTAATGAGTCCAAGTGGATTCGCTTAGAACGATTAGTGCTCGATTACTGAGTTAAAGCAATACACAGAAGCCTTTGTATCTTTTTTTATTTATTTGCTCTCACAAGCTTTAAGTAATTGTAAACTTCTTCTTCTCCTTTATCCCTATTGGCTCTGCGCTCTCGTCAGGGTGCTAAGTGCCAGTATTTATTTTTCGCTGAATCCAATACTTTTATAATATTCGAGTAAAAATATTTTTTTAATCTGGTGCCAATCGTTCTATACGACCTCATTGTTATCTTAGGAAAGTCACGATTTTTATCGTGTTACCTCGTATTTCGTTATAGGCGCCTGAAAGTAGGTAGAGGTAAGGAATACGAGAGGTTGTCTATACCTAACCTATGCGCAGGTAAGAGACTCTTGAGAATTTGAGAAATGACAAAGGGAGAAAAAGAGAAAGAGAGAGATTAACAAAGAAAGGAGAAATTCAGGCCATGCCGATTCTCATACCTTGAAAACGTAAAGATGGAGAATGTTCCGAGTGCCGTAGTTTGTATGGTTTTCCGCGTTCTTTACGTGACTGGCCGGAGACGCGCGGAATTTAAATCGTTTGCATTAAAGCGCGCGTTACGTCACACGCAATAGTAGGCTGCCGTTGTACAAGACAATTCCCACGTGAAATCAATTTGCCGTTTTTTCGTCGTGTCGCGATTCGATCGTCTTTACTTGCCTGAAGTAAGTTGAAGATGGAATCGGGGAGAAGAACCGTTTTCTAAGTCGATATCGTGACGATTTCGATAAATTCAATTTCCATCGCGTCACCGTTCGACATTGTATTAGCAGATAATGACAGTTCTCGCGTTTCTTATTGATTGAGAATGCGGCTTGAATATAGGGGAGACCATTTTTCTTTCTCTTCCACCCTACCAAATTTTCGTCACATTATTCAAATTTATACGACAGGGAGATTCGCGTCGATTATATGTCCCGCATACCTGATACATTCACATGTCTACTTCGGGTTGGACCATTTTTTTTTATTTGTTCCTTTTTTACAGCAAACTCGATTCGTAGTGACAATCCGTTTGGCCTGAAGGAATCCTCATGTAACTACGGACGTCGGGGGATATCGCAACTACATTTTTTACGGTAACTAGGAATCAATTGGAATATTGGGATAGGGAAAAAGTAACTAGACCCTTTTTTTTGTCTTCTTTGACACTTTTACTACTGGAATACCACTGTGTTCAAGTATTCATTTTCTTTCTTTCTTCTTTGCCTTCCAATTTTTTTCCCTCTACACACGTCCATCATCAATTTGAAAAATTGATGATTCCATATCCCCGTGGGAATGAATTCGTGGGGGGTATATCTAGTGAACAAAATAAAATAAAAACATTGAAAGCAGGTAAAAGGTAGAAAAAAAGTCAAGATGAAGCACTGTAATGGCGCTTCAAGTGAAATTGTCGCGAGGTCTAGATGGAAGTAAAAATGTTAATTAACCGCTGTGACTTTGTAGCGAGATGTAAGTTAAAAAATTAAAAAAAAAAAAAAAGAACAAGAAGAAGCTCTAGATGTGATTATCGAAAGGATAGGATCTATACTTTTTTTAGATATAGATATACATATTAGAATTAAGTCAATATCGATTGTAATACATATTTATCGACAAGCTCGTAAAAGCGACGGGCCTGTCGCTGCCACGTTAGCTATTCGTTCGAAAGGAAAAAAAAAAAAAAACTACTCATCAACCATTTTGCGTCTGTCGGATCGTTTCTCGTGACTGCTCGTTGCTAGAATCAAAAGCGTCGGTTGACCAGAGTTTGGGGGTTGGTGTGTAGCAAATAATAGGGGATGGAAAAAAAAGTACAGCAGGAAAAACTGGCTGGACAAGCATTTTCTGGAGTCCTCAGCCGTAACGAGAATCGATCCGTTTGTTTTTGTGTGCACGGAAAATCGAGGGAGAAAAAGAGGTTAGAATACATTTTCGGGGGTTGGTGAAACAAATGAAAAAGAAAAAAATAAACCAAATGACACACGTTACAGTAGGACGATAGTATTTTAAAACCTAGAGCAATTCTAGAGTGTGGCAAGTGGAATTGGTTGACGGTTCATCTTTCTTTTTTTTTTTTCTCTAAATGTCCACGATTTTTTCTTAAACCTTAACCACTCACTAGTGCCACTAATAAGATACTTCCCAAATCCTGTGTGTATGTTGGATACATTTGTATAGTTGTCATTGTCGAGGATAAAGTGTGTTTTAAATTTTTCGTAACGCTCCGGAGAAATAAAGTGGAGCCACGAGTATTCGATTTTTTCGCGGGAAGTTTGAATGTACCTGTACGAAACGATCCGTATAATATTCTCCGAGTGTTTTTTATTGAATTTTCGCAATACCCTTGTGGTACTTGTACGGGCGGGATCTTTGAAAAAAAAAGTACTTTTGTAAGAAAGTCACATTGACAGCAGGTGCTACGGATCAGGGTACACCGTAACGAGTGAAATTCAATATTGAAAAGGGAGCAAAGCGGAAGAGCGGGAAAACACGTGGAATTTGAATTTTGACACGATACAAATTGTCGTCGAAAGAATTGACGACACGTTATTGGATTTCGGTGATGCTCACAAACAGATAGGAATTCCACAATGGTGGAAAATCCTGGTAAAACTAAATGAACAAATAACAACACTTCTAGTGGATGTAAGATATATATTATATAATTAAATATATACATAAAATTGCGTATATGTATACACGAGGAGGAGGAAGGAACTATCTCTCTCTTTCTCTCTCTAAATATAATATATTATACATAATACATACAGGTATGATATACATATAAATATATATGTATAAATATATGAACGGTGCCTGCATTCTGAATGCACGGTTTTATTTTTGTTTTACCTCGTCGTACATTAGGATGAAGAAAGTGTATCAGGATTTTCTTTATTGGGGGGAGATATTAACGATATATGGACTATATAAAATTATAATTTTCTATGTATATTTAAATGTTACTACCGGCTAAAAGAAGCACAGAAATAAATCGGTGACTATATACCCTTCCGCAAGTTCGAATATTTAAATCTAGCGTAATAATCTACTCTGGATCTAAATATTATAATTATCTCACTTACTAAAACCTCTCTACGTATCTGCATCCCTACCTGCTTTACAAATTCACTGACTTCGTATTCTGACTCTACCTATCTTTTAAGTACGTTGTCGACTCTCTTACGTTACCGTGCGTGCAACATATCGCGGCCTGAATGAAAATCAGTCTCAATTTCCCGTACCACATTCTTCCAGTTCCCAGTCCTTATGCAGCTCTCCTTCTGTGCCTGTGGCGACATCACGGGCGCATCACCTTGTTGGGCGTGCAACCACGTCGGTAACAAGTTTCATGGAACTTTCGAATAACACGAGGGAAGCGAACTTTTATTCTGACTCAAGTAAAGATTGTCATCATGATTATAATCTTCATCGTAGTCGTTCCAACCGTTGCAAAAGAGTAGAAGACGGTTAATCGGGTGTTCCCTACTTTCCCGTAGAAGTTGCAAATGCATTTATTGCATTCGTACGGGATACGTGAGTTGGGTTATGTTCGATCGTTATTTATGTGTTACATCTATGCTTACAATTTCACGTGTGCTTTCAAGATTTCCCTCGTATGCAACTTTGTACGGTCACAACGAACGTACATGCAATGTATACGGTGTAAGTAAACTGACAGCTGTCCCGATTTAAAGTTATTGGGTCAAATGGGAATGCAGAATTCTTTTTATACTTTTTTTTTTCATCTTTTCTATTTTCTTTCTTTCGGTAGATTTATGGTTTACGTTCCACATCGATATCGGTTATATGCGATACTACTGGAGCTGGTGATTCTTATGCAACTTTTCATGTCGGATACATTTTTACACTGTGGCCCATTCCCATTGCACAGCGAGTACTGGCGATCGATCAGTCGTCAACGGTAAGTCCCCATTCTGTCACCTTTTTACGCGATCGTTCCCATCTCTTTCTCAAGTGAACACTTATCGTGGCTGCAGTTACGCGCAGCTGTGGGCAATTTCGTGCAGCCTTAAAGCAAGTACCTACCTTAACCTATAATACTCGATTGTTACGTATCAACCCTGATCCAAGCGATGTCAGCGTATAACCTAGAATAAATTTCACCCGCTACCCAAATCTCACGAAAGTGTCACGAGCATTGACGCGATAGAAAACAGAAATTCTGTATTCCCAGGTTTTAATGATTTTTCATCCTCTTCAGAAATCGATCTGATCCTCGTGTGCATTCAAGTGTGTATACAAGCAATTCCATCAGTCCTCGCATACGCGGCTTAATTCCAAACGGAATTGCTCCTCGTAGTTGCATAACTGGGTTAAGTACAACGTGAAATGGTTATACCCGAATCTTGAAATTGCAATTTGTGAAACCGCATTTTCCCTGATAACCTCTTAAGGAAGATCAAAACTGCTCCAAATGCATACTCCATGATCTCCTTTGGTATTATTTGCAGACGCAATTAGCTTTCAGCTGATTATTGTCCGTGGACGCAATATCGTCACTGGCATTTTCAAAGGGCTGTCAGATACTGTTATACAGCATGAACTGAATATAGATATATCAACAGAAGAGGAATGTAACGAAGGATAGGAGATCGAAAGCGAGAGGGCTTTTAATTCCGTATCGAGAACCGCCAGGCAATATCCTTTGTGCAAAGGCCGTAAAGTGTAGCCCTATTGACCGAGCACACAGACTTCTCTTTCCCTAGATTTCTATTAAAGCGCTGGATCGTTATTAACAGGCTCTATTAGAGCGGATGCCACAGGTCGCCGTGGGCGACACACTGCTGACCCGATGGAATTTTGCACCTGATGGATTTTAACCCGGATAGTTCAACAGGTGCTTTTACATTATTGATGCACTGGCTTTAAGCTCATTGATTTAATGCGAATTAACACTCATGCATTTGTATGTACATATATACCTAATATTCAGACGATGGTAAATACGAAGGTATAAAAATCAATATTAACATAACCTATAAGAATTAAATAATTATTCAAACGAGATAATCTGTAATTACTCACAATTTACGTATACGTTCTTCAGAATTTTTTACAGTACGATACCATATATTTATTTCAGACAAGACAGTATACACCATACTTATTGATAATACATAGTATCCACAGTGTAATTACCAACGAAATGAACCTGCTGACGGATTTTCAATACGTCTCTGCTAATGATAACTGGTTTCTGTCGTCAATCCTGATGGAACGACCGGACGGAGAGAATGTAAAGGAACGCAATGGAATGCCAGAAAATCCACGTTACACGAAAATTTTGCCCGAGGCTCCGACCAAACTCGACATATAAGCATTTACTTACCTCACGCGTTACCCAGGGTAATTACTATAATTACCGCACGTCGAAGGCTTCGCGTTAGACTATCGCTTAAGCGAACGTACCCTGGTTACCGCACACCGGCAATTACCCTCGCATTTCTTCTCACGTCGATAGTTTCTCCACCCTGGTTACCAAGAGAGTATAATACCTACCTACCAAGCAAGCTACCAACCTAACTCAATGGTTGTCTGCCTACTCAATGCGGTACTCCTGATTCATTATGCCAGTCCTGGTTGTAACGATAATGTTAATGTCAATGACAATGCGGTAATAACGATGTAGATAGCAATCACTCTTCAGCGATTTCATCACATGTAAATTCGTCAAAGTCCAATCGTGTGATGTATATTGATACCTTTGCTCAGGATACATACTTGTGTATGATCACGTACGAATCCTCTTACAGAGTTGTCTGTTATTGTTGGCCATTAATCACTTTATTGTCCAGATATTACTACTATGCAGATAACAATAAAACGACAGCGGCATATTGTCTGTGTAACGAGCGCGGAGCTCGTAGAGGAGAAAAAAAGGAAGCATGGAGAACGAGTGAGATCCTGTTTTAATCTATGATTCATTACCGTGGCCAGGATAGCAATCATTATCAGTCACTGGACCACCTAGTACAAGCTAAAGGTAATAATTTTCGAGGCTGGTGAACGGATGCTGCCAAGTTCTTTGTACTTTGGTCGCTCAGACAGATCGCACACGCTTGACGTGAACCGATTTCTTTTATTTCAATCTCAGTTACAGCTTAGGTCTCTCACTTTCTGGATGATCATAAGTGAGATAATCAGATTGACAACTCTTGGTACGGCTGACACTTCAAAGCAGAGATCTTGAACGTTCTGGGGATTTACATACATCAAGAGAAACTTGGATGCTTAGTCATCCTACGTAATATTCTGGGGAGTCGTCAACTAAATGTATCATGGATCTTTATTTAACAACTGTGAAATATTTAGGTAACTATACTTAAGTACTTAGAGAAGTTATTTATTATTATTTTTATTCTCACTATACTTATCTTATACAGGTATCTTATTATTGTGGAACGTGCTAAAAAGTGATGGCTAGCTGGATTTATTAGGTAAATAGCAATTGATTAATTGTCATGAAAAAAAATTATTTTCAACCCCACTATTTGCAGCGAACATGCGCCTGGACTTAGAGCGCCATGAAAACTCTGATGATCTGTTCAACTGATGGCAGTCTGGCCGCGCACGCCGTTCACTACTGTTCGGTCTTCGTGTCGCTCTGCACCTGACAACCCTCCGCATGCGATTTTCACTGTAATATATTTTACAGGTTGATTGTTATACTTTAACTGTGTTTCAATACTGTTAGTTAATTTATCATTTTCAATTTGATTACTGAAGTTTTGTACAGTAGTTACTGTCTATATAAATAACACCACGTGTTCGCTTCATAAGTGAAGTTTGTGAATGAATCGTTCTGGCGCCACCATTTACTACGAATTTTGCTTTCCGTACCATCCTTGGAATTTGCTGAATTTTACAGTTGCTCGTCATAAATATATTAGGTCGTTAGCGCGCGATTCGTTGAATTGACGAGGCAATTTGAAAATTTTATTTTCAGTCCCTGAGAGTCGTCGGCAGTTACTAGTAAAATATGGCAGTGTCAAAGAACTGTGGAGTAGAATGAAACGCTTTAAACCAGACGGTGATTATTTACTGAAATTCAAACGTCATTCAATATCAGTGGTGAAGTGTTAATCAATACGAATGACAGATTGTTGACGAGGATACAACGTAAACTGGATATTCGGTGAGCTTCTTTTTCTTTTATAAATATCATACAGAAGGTAACGAATATATTTATTCGATCATGTTTCATTCAAGAATTCACATATGTGGAAACACCAGTTGTACAATTTAGTGAAAAGTTACCAGATTGGTTTTTGACCATCAAACTATAGGACAAGCCGGTCCAATTGGAACGTCAAGAGAGCCTTAAAAGTTACATGGGACAACACGAAATCGGATCTTGTAAATTGCGACGATTCATCTTAATGAACTCTAATTAACAGAAATTAATGTCAGTAGCAAACATAACGTACTCTTGTACTGTAACTGCTGGTGAATTTATACGACAGACATTATCCTATCACGTAATATCACCTTATTACTGTATTACCGTGTCGATGTTAGGCAATGGAATAGATCCTTATCCGATCAGTGAGTACTTTCACAATATCCATGAACGATACTTTTCTCTCTCTCTCTCTCTCTCTCTCTCTCTCTCTCCTCTCTCTCTGTTACCAGCTTGCGGATCCGTGGGAAAATACTCATCCCTTACTGACCCTATACAAAGCGACGTACCAGTGGGGAAAAATATGGGAATAGTAAGAAGGATTTGTCGGTTTCATCGAGGAAAGTGCTTTCGTCATAAGTATAGTAAAATTTCGTACTTTTTCTTAAATCCTCTTTGAAAATTTCATCAGAACTCCCATCGTACATATCATACGCTCTCACAGTCGATTTACTCTGTCCCGTCTACTTCGTTATGCTTATGGTAATTCTTTTACTCTTGATTCCCAATTACTTTTGTCCGGCATGTCTGTCTGTGGCTTTTTTTATAGCCCATCGCGCAAAACCTTGGAAAAGATTCTCACGCACTGGCAATATTTGTGTACCCATGGCTACTGTGTGTACCTAGCACTCGAGTATCGTCTAAATATAGGCCTCGTGTCCACGACACGCTGTACATATGTAATAGAGGGCATTTACTTGAGTGGGACCCCCAATACCACTATGGCCTTAAGGAATCAGAAACTTGAGCTTAGAAAGGCGCCCTAATAACGATTCTAATTTTACTTATCAGGATTTATATAGTGGATCACCCTATATATGCCGTGTGACTATTGGTTACTAATGTCAAAATATTTTCATCTGCATTGTCAGATGAAGATAACGTTCGCAGTCTGCTTGACACTTGATCTTTCTCTACTGTACCACCTGTCTATAGTGTTCATACTGATATATATCGGTTACACCATTTGCTTTTCAATTATAAATATAGACTTATTTATCGTTTTTTATTCTCAGGGATCTCACGCGGATAAAACAAAAAATAGAAGAATGGAAATGAAGTCGCCTACGAAGATTTATTTTATTGGAGCAGGAAAGACTTTTTTTATTTTGGACAACTATCGTACAAACTCGTTTGTCTTTTTTAAGACTGACTTTAAGTATCAATGATTCTTGATACGCTTTGATGATAGTAACGCCAGTGCCACGTGGACTCCATATAAGAAAGTAAAGTCAAGCTGAGTCGCGTGCAAGTTAACGTTATTGCCCAAAAAGGAACTTTGACATTAGCAATTCCATGTGAATTAATGATTTGCCAACGAATCTTAGACTCTTATCATTATAATTTGAATATCTCCAACGAGTGCGAGAGAGAGAGAGAGAGAAGTTGAAAAAGTGTCCCACCAAAAGCTCGGCCAAGGCTGAAACTTATCAGGAAGCTTTACGGGTGCGTGAACTTGCGCTAATCTTGGAAATAATCTAGCCTTAATTAAATTGGTTAATTACAAATCGATCTGCACCTCGACGAATATATATCTCTCCTTTCATCGGACGATCATTTCCAGATCATAAATTTCACTGAAGAATAGAAAACGAAATGGAATGAAATGAGAATTGGAAACTGGCTTGGATAAAGTCGTCTATTTCTGCATCACTGGCTGCACAGTCAACTTCGATGAAAAGGATCCTGGTCGTTTTACGAGAATAAAAGAAGAATAATAATATCAAGGAAGTCATAATGGAGCAGCCTGAAGTATCACGGATCCTTAATGATTTTTTCTCGTCTTTAGCACGTAATTTATATTCACGGTAGTTCGGTCCCCGTCTCAGCTAAATTCACGGATCGATGAGTGTTAGTTTTAAACTGACTCAGACAGGCCGTCGTGTTCAATGTAAATTGATCAGGTATTTCAATTCGTCTATCAGCCTTTAGGCGATTCTTAATAAGCGACAACGCAGTCACGCTCTCATTTCTTATTGACGACGATTCCCTTTTGCGAGCCTTCGAAACTTAATACATTCTGCGGAATTCCTCAGACAGGTTATCTCAAACGAATTATCGCTCTACGCGTCTGTCGTAACAACGCACGACGTCCCACATTTTGCGAGACGCTCGTAGCGTCGCCTTCAAGTTCTTCGATATTTCTTTCTCTTCGAATGGATAGGGTTTACGTGTTATACGCGTCTCTCTCTTACTCTCTTCCTTGAAATAACTCTTCACGAGGATAATTTTTTCTACAAACCGTTAGAGCCCATCCAATGAAATCCTGTGAACGTATTCCTATGTGATACTGTTATGTAAATATTTCCTATACCGGAAATACATTGATTGACAATTTATGGAATATAAATTCATTTGATTGCTTTTCTAACCTAATGACTCTCGATCAATCGATTCTATATTTGGATATTTTTATGTTTTTAACATTTCTCCATACCCAACATACACCTTCTATACTGTTATCTTGCTTATGATAAGTCAGTGCTTGCATTTTAATGGACATCCGGTTAGAGTCACGCATATTTTCTGGAACGCGTCCTCGGATTATCTGCAATGCAAAGCGAATTTCTTTTTACGTTACGTATATCTAAACAGTGTTAAATGAATCCATGGTCAGGTGCGATTCTGCATGAGATTTTGTCAATTTAGCTATTGAGATCGCGTTAAGTGATTTTGACGTACGGGAGAAAGCAATTATCAAGAAGACTCTTAATTCGTAGACATCTTTCTCTTACTACTGCTCAGTCGGCAGGATTACGTAAGTTCTGATCATATATTTAAAGGCTGTCTGACGACCTCGACGCTTTGACGTACCATGAAAATAGACCTAAGAGCGTATTATTAATAATACCAAGAGGAGACGAGGAATCGTTCGCGTCTCCGAGGGTGAAAAGACCAATGCAAGACAAAGGAGAAGAGACACTGAGATTTGAGAAAAAGAGTAAAAAAAAACGATGAATTCTCCACCGGAAGAAATGGCTTGGAAATTTCCACAGGAAAACTATTTCGCACATCGAGTTGCGGGACTCTCTAGGTTTTCTTTTGGACTTAGTGCTACCCCGTGGCTTTTATCGGTTTTATCCATTACCGGAACCCGGAAGTCTTATTCGACGTTCCTGGGTACCCTCTTGCAACCAGCTGATTTCGATCGTCTCATTAATCAATAATTTAATGGATATACTTATTGAGTTTTTTGTTCGTATATTTTTATATGCTCTAATAGTTTTCAGTTTGGCACACGGTAATGCTTCTGGTACAACTGGAGAGGGTCTGTCTCCTACTGGTGGCTATTCCCATCTTGATGCCTGACAGCATCCTCTTAGCAATTGCTGAAACCTTCACACTAGGATACATTACCGGGTCGAAGAGACGACCTGGAGACTTTGAATATCAAAGACCAGGATATCGAATTTCTGGTGCCATCACGCTCGCCGTTAAGGAGGTAACGTTAATACAGTCTTCTTGGGCACCTAGTGCAAAATTGTGTATTGGGAGAGATATTATCATAGGAGATAGTATGATGGATATAATATGTTAATGGGAATTTAAATAACACACTATATATCATATACTGTTTGAATTTAGCACTTATTAGTATTAGCAAACCATAAAAACCGGTTGTGAGCTTCTTTATCTATACTGGACTTTGTGTACATCAACAAAATTGTGACTTGTCTTTTACTTTATTGTAAGGAGTATCATGAAAGGCATCTATGCAGAAGAGCGAGTATCTATTGTACTTTGGGAAAAGTATACAACTCTCAAGATGATGCACTGAACTTCCATTCATTCCCATAGAATGAAAGCGACAATCAAGTCAATTCCTTGTTACAAAGAAGAAGTATAATAATAAGAAGAAGATGGTTGCTCTCTTGAAAACTGATACTTGGAACCATTAGGCTGATGACCGCAAGGCATACTGATATTCATGCTTGGCATATGGCTTTCATGGAATAAAATTCCCATAAACGTCATGTGGGAAAGATGCAATCAAAAAAAAAATCACAAGTTCATTGGTACCAAATGTATTAAACAGAGTCCAATTATCCACATTCTTTGAGAAATAAATATAATGACTTTTGATAATTATACAAGAAGTAAATAGCAGCCTGGTATCTTTATTATCGTGTTCCATATAGCAAGTAAATACCGCAGACCTTTCTTAGCCTGCATAAGAGCATAACAGTCAGTAGAAACGTGATAACGGTCCAAGGGTCGTAAAATTCTTGGGTTTCCCTTGATTCCAGGTCAACGCCGGTGAACTTGCCAGACGTGGGCACAAGCTGGACTTTCTCGTGGCTGAGACCTACGGCGAGGAGGATACCAGCATCCTGGTTACAGCTAATCTCTGGACCAGGAACATTAGTGCTTATATAGGACCCCAGGAGACTTGCGTTCACGAAGGTCGTATGGCTGCTGCTTTCAACATTCCCATGATCTCTTATGTGAGTCAGTGAAAATCCATATCCATCCTTCTTCCTAATACAGTCATAAGTAACTACTTAGAAATTCACTAAGGATTTCTTAGATTCAAAATGATTAACGTACTTAACCTAAAACATTTAGCTGCTAAATTCACAGTATTGCTTCTGGCTCGTGCTCAGTAGCCATTCCTTTATCCACAACAATTTCCTGGTCAGGGCAGCGTGCTTGGTGAGATACAATCAGAGAACCAGACTTATCAGAATTTTTTGACCGGAAGAAGGAAATCGCCTTGATATTGTGCACACTGGCATACTATACAGTTCATATGCATATACACTATACGGAATAAATCTAATTTAACTATAGAACGTAATTCCTGTTAATTTATAAATCAACCTGGAAACAAGGTTGCATATCTAGTATTTGTTTAAATGTCATTGCGTTATCTAGTTACCTTTTGCATTGTTTAATAACGTCTTGGTAGACTCTTCCAATTAATTTCTCTAATAAACCAGTCAAGATATTTGCTCAGTATACACCCTTATGATATTCTCGACCATTTTAAAGAATACCCTTCAATTATCTTTTTTCTTTTCTTTTTATAGTTTTGTACCCATCATGAAACGTCGGACAAGAGAGAGTTCCCTACTTTCGCGAGAACACGGCCTCCGGACACGCAGATCTCGAAATCTGTCGTTTCCGTGCTATTAGCCTTCAACTGGACCAAAGTAATTACCCTTATTAATCGCTCTATGGTATTACATAAAAAATAAAGCCCAGGGCGAAATGTTAACGAAAAGAGTGGTATTAAGGATACACGAATTTTTGCTTTCTAGGTAACGTTCATGTATATGAATTCCAGTCAGTTCGAATTCAACAGGATGCCTACGGTAGCCAAAACGATTTTGTCGTCTTTAGAAGCTGCTGGGATTGACGTAAATTTTTTACGCTGCTGGGACGAACCGTATCATGTTAATTACATGAACAATCCGTTTCACAAGCACGTGCAGGAGACTTACCTGGAGACACGAAGTGGGTATACCTGGTTTAATAATGGGGACTAGAATTTATTATTTGTTCAGGTTTAACGTGGGGATATATATAGTTTATAGGGATTATCGCCGAATATCCCTCGTCTACGAGAAAGTCAATTAAACAGCCTGCATAGTTTTCGATTAGGTACAGTTTCGTAATTGAGCCGAACAAACCCGCATTCCAGTCGATTCCTTGATGATGGTAACACTTGTTACTTCGCATTACGATCACCCGCATCGGCATCTATTCACTTTCTGTTGCAGTATACGTGATCCTGGGAAATTATTATGAGCACATGGGATTACTCATGGCTCTCGACGAGAAGCACCTCCTGGATCAGGGTAAGAATTATTGTGAAAGTTTTAATAATTTTAAAAGTTGATTGATATTGTTTAAAATTTATCTTTTAACATTGTCTTTTCTTATAGGAGAGTACTGGGTGGTCGGGGTGGACATTGAACAGTACGACGAAGATAAACCTCACAAGTATCTACGTGGTTTGTTGCGAAAGAATATGGATCACTGGGTACTGCGTGCCTTTCGTAGTTACTTCAGTATAGTCGCATCTGCACCTAAGAATTTTCAAAATTTTACCAGATTGGTTAATCATTACCGGGAGATGCCACCTTTCAATTTTACCAATCCACTTGCCGATGCTGGAGGTATTGTTCAGGTGACTAAAGAAATATTAGAAAATACGTTGACAAATTTTTTTTTAAGTATTACTTTATATTTAATTATCTTAGACGGGTTTTTCTTTCGTTGAATTAATTTATTTATTTATCAATCTATTGGGTTATAAGGCAGATCGTGCCAGAGACTGCTTATCTACATGACGCGGTACATCTCTATGTGAGGACTCTGCTTCAAGCACTGGATGAAAGACGTGATCCAAGAAATGGACGTGAAATGGTTGCGGCACTTCGTGGTGTTCACTATTACAGCGCCATGGGGTAGGTTTTATGGGATTGATAAGGAAGAGTCGAGTTTTTGGTTTCAACCTGGCTCATATTCTGATTAATGGTACACTTCGTTTATTACGGATGTTTTATGGGTTTCTTGCAGTTACATGGTGTACATGGACGAAAACGGAGATGCTGAAGGAAATTATACCGTTATTGCTCTGGACAATCATCCCCCAAAAGGCCATGGACTTTATCCCATAGGCTACTTCGTGGGCAAGGAACGAAGCACGAGTCTGCCTGTAATGATCCAAGTGACCAAAAGAACTTTATTTAAGAATATGACAAATAATTCTGAATCTTATGTCATGTGCTTGCAGAAGCTTCAATTGACTAAAAATATTTCCTGGATTGGAAGTGGTCCTCCCATTGCTGAACCTCACTGTGGTTACCATGGCGAAAAGTGCCGTAGTGAGTATTAAAAGTACTATTTGTTATGAAGGTAAAACCGATGGCCTGGTAATCGACTGAGAGCTTTCGAGCTTGGCAACATTCCAGTAGTCACGACCATAAATAAAACGAGCGAGAAAAATCATGAAATTCATGACTGCTACGTAACCGCAACTTGATGATATTTTGGAAAATCTTAAGGCTGCCCACCAAAATAAAAAAATCGGTTTGAACGAAGTTCAAGCTTTTGCATGACTCTAAGACTTAAAAAGTTGTATAGCAATTTTATACTGTACTCTTTAATCAATTGTCAGTACATTGCTGTTTCTGTAAGTTTATATACAAATATATATATAGGTATACTTATTGGTAGACTATCTTCAGCTTTCCCGAAGTAATTCTAACCAGGCTAAGCTCTTCGTGGCTTCCCTTAGAATCCTGAGCTTACAATTTATACCACGATTAAGTCGCAAGCTTTCGATTCGCTAGCGCACACGGGAGAAATCGTCGGTGGAATTACTGGAGGACTGTTATTGGTCCTTACGGCCGTGGTCCTGGTGCTCTACAGGAACTGGAAATACGAACAGGAACTTGACTCACTTTTATGGAAAGTCAATTACAAGGATATCCAAATAAAGGAGCAAAAGGATCAACCTAGTCAAGAGAACGTCTCGAAAAATAATGCCAAGGTATAATTCTACTGAGCTTTCAATCCCAAGTAATGTTTAATCATTATCCATCAATGATTCTTTTTTTTTGAAGACGAATTCCCAGCCTGTCGTTAGAACGAGTCAAGTATCTCTGAGCTCAAATCCGGATGCTGACTTCAGATACTCAATGATTTATACTCAAGTGGGTGTTTACAAGGGTAGAATATTTGCCGTGAAGAAGATCCGAAAGAAATCTATAGAGATCACCCGTGAGATGAAGAAGGAATTAAAAATAGTAAGCTCTCCATTATAATCGTGCTCAAACTGTATATACAATAAAATGCAAAATTTGTGAATTTTTTTTTAAATTTCAGTTAAGGGATTTACGTCATGACAATCTGAATGCTTTTATCGGTGCTTGTACGGATCCTCCTAATATATGCATCGTCGTAGAGTACTGTGCACGAGGAAGTCTCAAGGTATCACTTCAGATAGATACTTCCTGAATATATTCATTGTACCCATATTTCTCTATATATTCTACTTTCCATTGTTATTGCTAATTTAAATTTTAACAGGACATTCTTGAGAACGAGGATATCAAACTGGACAATATGTTTATGGCTTCTCTGGTTGGCGATATCATAAGAGTATGTTTTCAACGACTCGCAGCATCCGTATCATTTTCTATCCACTGCCCGGTCGTATAAAGTAACGTATTCATTAATTTCAGGGCATGATTTACCTTCACGAATCCGTCATCAAGTATCATGGCTCCCTGAGTACATCAAACTGCCTGGTAGATTCACGATGGGTCGTGAAACTCACGGATTTTGGTCTGCGCGAGTTTAAAAGAGACGCCGAATGCGATCCTGAGGATATAATGAAGAAATATCAAGGTAACGAAAACTAGTTTGTTATAAAAAGAAAAAGTAATGTCATTAATCTACCAAAAAAAAAAAACTAGTCAATTCAGTATCTTGATTCGAGTCCAAGGGAATTGTCAAAGTTTTTACTATAAAAAATGACAATGGTCTCTATGGAATCCATAAGAAAACTTTTTAACGTGATCGGTTCCAAGGACTTGTTTTCTTTTTTCTTTGTTGCTGTAGACAAAAACCATTGAACTCTCCCACGCGTCCATTCACGATAACTATTCGATTTCTACGGTTGGTACGGGTTTCCAGGATTGTTATACCGTGCACCAGAATTACTTCGTTCTCAACGTACCATCGAACCGTCGCCGAGAGATTATCAGAAAGGCGACGTGTACTCTTTCGCCATTGTACTTTACGAGCTGCAAGGACGTCATGGACCGTTCGGTGTTACCCAATTGTCCGCTCCTGAAATTCTCCAGAGAGTGATCACACGGGAGATCATCACCGCTGAACCTCCGTACAGACCACCGTTAGATCAGCTGGAGAACTGTTTTGATTTTGTACGTGATTGCCTTATCGAATGCTGGTCTGAGGATCCTGAGGATAGGCCGGACTTCAAAGTCATTAGAAATAAATTGAGACCATTGAGGAAGGGAATGTAAGTTTATATTGATGATTAGTGAGCATCGATCACAGTGTCAGGTTTTAATTTGATTGATTCAATAGGAAACCAAATATATTTGATAATATGATGGCTATGATGGAGAAGTATGCTAATAACTTGGAAGCTCTTGTGGATGAGAGAACTGATCAGTTAACCGAAGAGAAGAAGAAGACGGGTAATTAATATAATTTTTATTTATTCAATTAATCAGTGATCTCTCTGTTATATTATTTTATTATATCCTATGATATTAATCATTATAGATGCATTGCTGTACGAGATGCTACCGCGTTACGTTGCTGAACAATTAAAAAGGGGTCATAAGGTGGAAGCGGAAAGTTTTGATTGCGTTACTATCTACTTCAGTGATATCGTTGGGTTCACGTCCATGTCCGCAGAAAGTACGCCGCTGCAGGTTGTCGATTTCTTAAACGATTTGTATACGTGTTTCGATTCTACTGTTGAGAACAATGACGTGTACAAAGTGGAGACTATTGGCGATGCTTATATGGTTGTAAGTTTAACGTTTGGTGTTCATTTATCATTATTGATAATTTAATGTATCTTGCTTGATTATATATTTTTACTTTAGGTCAGTGGCTTACCTGTTCGAAATGGTATTCAACATGCTGCAGAAATAGCCAGTATGTCTTTGTGCCTTTTGAATGCTATCAAACAGTTTACTATTAGACACAGACCTTTGGAGAAGCTTCAATTAAGAATTGGCATTCATTCCGGTGAGATATTCAGTATAGTTAAGTTTTATTGTATTCTTATTATAGAATAATTATTATATTATGGTTTAAAAAAAAAGGTCCTGTATGTGCTGGAGTCGTAGGATTAAAGATGCCACGTTATTGTCTATTCGGTGACACAGTAAACACAGCTAGTCGTATGGAATCCACAGGTCTGCGTAAGTAGCTTTGATTTAAAAACAAAGAGTGTTCACTTGTAATTATTTCATTTACCAAAATTCTAAACAGCCTTGAAGATCCACTGCAGTGCAGAGACCAAGAAGCTCTTGGATGAATTGGGTGGTTTCACCTTGATCGAACGTGGTATAGTCTCAATGAAAGGAAAAGGAGATCGTACTACGTATTGGCTAATTGGCGAAGATCCAGTTCTTCGAGAGAAACGTACACAGGATCGCATAGCACGACGTACAGATCCTCAAAAAAAATTATCAGCGGCTGATCCTCTAGTACCCAGGAGTTCACTGAAGAATAAGTCTCTAACCAGGACGACGTTTTTACGCTGTTCCAGCGAGTCTCCAAAGCGTCTGCGATTCGCCAGTTCTGATCACTTGGACCAAAAGAGTAGTCAAAGTGGAAGTCCGTTGGAATCCATAGCAGACAATAGTCCTTGTAAAGGAAAACTGACATCCTCCGGTAAAATAAATTCTATTGATGCTACCAGGACGTCTAGCAATTCCTGTCCTTGCGTAGAGAAGCTCTGTGATCTTGTACCAGGATCAAAATCGTCACACCTTCAAATAGATGTTCCCGATGACGATGAAAATCACCTAGCAGCAACTGCACCGATTCTCCAGGAATCTATGAAGATGAGGAACTTGAAATGGCGGCAGTTTAATGGCCAAGTCATCTGTAGATCAGCACCTAGCAGTCCTAGACATAGTTCACTGATGCTAAACGCTACTCGACGCAGTGCACAGTCCACGGAGGATATCGACGGATGGGACGTCACTCCACTTATTTATTCTCCGAATCATCCAATGAATTAAATATAAATCTAAGAACCTTAGATCGTCACCTAATATTAAGACAATACATAAAAAATTGCTAGAACTTCTTAATATCCCAATTTTAAAGCTGAGAGCAGTATCTAATAGTCAAATTCAATTAATATCCGAGATTTGAATTCGAATTGCGCCAAATTAAATATCAATTATATAACGGTATTGTCTAACGTGACAACCAGCTTGTGGCCTTCATTAATAGTTACGTACACGAGACTTAGGAAATATTATTTTTCTTTTCTTACGAGAGAAAACAATAGCTTAAGCAAATGTGTTCGTATAAGTAAAATTGGAGGACACTTAGTATACAGATGTTGCGCGAATGCAATGTACGTATTTATATACGCTCAAGTGGCAGCAAGTATTTCTTTTAGTTATGAACGAGAATACGCTATTATGAATCACGTTCGTTATAGTTTAGACAATCAGAAAGGCTCGTGCTTACTGTTTTTTCACTGCGTCTAGTCAAATCAATTTAAGCAATTAAATCCCGCGTCACGTGGCTCACCGTCATATATAAAAGACATAGCGTTTAGTATAGATTGAATGTATTTTTATTTATTATGATAAAGTTTCTCGTAAACTGAACTTTCCACGATAACGCTTGCGGGCTGTTAGTACAAGAAAAAGGGCTATGTAGTTTATTAATTATAGTTATTAATATTATATTTATTTGACCCTGTAATGTATAAGCAATTGTAACTAGTCGATTGTTTTACCGTTTGCGAAGTGCCCGTCTTATTGATGTAAATATTATTAGTACGCATAACATAAATTGTATATGCGATTTTAGATACATAATTATTTCTTTGCTATGATTAAAATCTTCAGAGGCATTCATTAGAATGTGTAATATATGAATATTTCCGTGAGCTATTTATAATATCTCCTTACAGAAGACTGCAATTGGAGACTTTGTGAAGTCTTAACCTATACACCGCAGTTCCTTTCTTCCTTTCCTTTTGGGTGCCTCCTCCGAGTCCGCGCGCTGCCGCGCTTTACTCACTTGCCGAGTCCTGCGCGACGACTTTGCGCGCACACAATTTTAGGCAACTTCCAGTACTTCTAAATATGCTTGGCCAAGATTTCTGATTTCTAAGTGTTCGTATTTTACTTTATTGATTTAATTAATTATTTTAATGTTCTAAACACCTAATTTATTAATATGTCAATTTGAGCATTATTTATTTTCGATATTGTACAATTTCAATTCAATTTTTATCTGCTCCGTATATTCTGCGAGATTTTGATTTAGTCTCAGTTTTATATTTTGAATAAATTTTGAAAGTAAATCAAGATCCAATAATATTTAGTAAAAAATGAGGTGCTACACGGGTCTCTTGTTGGCACCCTACTTTCTTAAAAATGTCTTTAAAATATTTTAACAGTAGGTTTTTTCAATAGTTCTTGAGAAGTTCTATAGTTCCCGGTCTCGCTCTAAGGGTTGCGTTAGGAAGCAGGGGTAAGTAGCGGAGAACCTCTGTCCACCAAGCTACGCGTTCGTGTTCACGTTTAGCTTGGCCACGACGGGATCCGCATTATCGACGGAGGCGATGATCACAAAACTCTACTTTCGGACTCGCTACTGCGATTCAGCGCCATGCTTTTGGTAACGCCTGAAACAGAGATGAGTAGGGAGATGCACAACGCTACGGTTTTAGGCGATACCAAAAGCATGGCGCTGAATCCCAGCGGCGAGTCCGAAAGTAGAGTTACGTGATCATAGTCTCCGTCGATAATGCGGATCCCGTCGTGGCCGAATTAACCGCGATCACGAACATGTAGCTTGCCGGGCAGAGTCCTCCGCTACTTATCGCTGGTTCCCAAAGCAACACTTAGAACGAGACAGCTCATCTGATATAGCCTAAATACTTTTTTTCTTTGCAATCCTAAATTCAATCGCACAATGTAAGCGCGGTAAGTTTAATATGACAAAAGCAAGCAACTCATGTCTGCCTGCACTGAAGCGTATGATGCCACCAGCATATTTAATACATATTTTAACGATGTTGCGTAGCAGAACGATTGTTAAAACCTATAAGGAACTATAGAACTCCTTGAGAATTATTTAAAAAGCCGAAGATAATGTTTCAACAATAGGGTTTTTTCAAAAGTTGTCGAGGAGTTCTATAGTTCCTGACAGGTTTTAACAATAGTTCTGCGTGGCCCTATGGCAATTCTATCTGTGCCAGCCTCTTCTATGGACCATTTTGAGTTTCTGCGTTACGGGATCCTTAAAAATTTCAACGAGAAAACCGTAGATCCAACCGTTTGCGCGATACAGCCTGCCGAAGGTGAAGTTTCGCGTATCTTCAGAATCCAAGAACGGGGATTCCTTGTACGTGGCTCTATCTTTGACTTTTGACATTGTTCTTATATAATTAATAAATTGGAAGTACTCACCGGAGCTGGTGCAGCTAATCCGAGAAGGCCGAGAACCGTA